>NW_019944256.1:39905-41502 GCF_002910315.2 Salvelinus sp. IW2-2015 | reverse complement strand
GAGGTTATGTGGCACGACATACTGGTGTGAAGGATGCTTTGGTTGTGCGAAATAGGCAGACCCAATTTCTAGATTTATAACTATTGGCATTGGGAGATTGCTGTTTATGTGCAGTTGGAGGAGAGTTTACATGTCATAACACAGACACACCCTAGGTATTGTAGTGCTCCACATATTAGTTTCAGTAAGTCAGAACCGTCCCAGAGTTAGTGATGCGTGGAAACACGGGCGGCGCAAGGTGCTTGGCCAGTGATCGGTTGTGAATAGCATGCATTAGAGTTTTTTACTTGTATTTAAGCGCAAATTGGAGGCCCAGAAGGAGTAGTTTGTATGGCATTGAAGCTCGTCTGGAGGGTTTGTCCACACAGTTGTCCAAAGAAAGGGCCAGAGGTAATACAGAATGGTCGTCCCGCGTCCTGCCGTAAGGTGGATCAGTAGAACTCAACCAGCAGCAAAGCAAATCATACATCATTGATGTATACAGAGAAGAGAGTCGGCCCAAGAATTGAACCCTGTGGCACCGCCAATAAGAAAATGTTACCCCTGGCAATGGTAAAAAAAATTGTCATCCATCCGTGCTTCTTGCTTTCAAATCAAACTTCCCTTTCTGGGAACATAGATCAGAGTTCTGGTCTCCTCTCAACATTAGATGTGTCCTCTTTCTTACCCAGCACCTGAGATATAATGGATGGTGTTACTCGTTCCTGAACAGAACTTCAGAGAAACTTTGCTATTTTTACCTGATGTTAGATTAGTCATATACATGAAGCTAGCTGTCATTGGAAATCATTTAGATGGTGTCTCAGCCTATTCAGCAGGTAAGTAATGTGCCTTCAGGGGCAGTTCACTTATGTTTTATTGAGAGGCCAGACACATCTTCAATATCGGCTGAACTTTCACAATGTTCTGAACGGATGGACTTATCATCAGGGTCCACTTACAAGAAATTACAGAGGTTTCAAAGGTGACTCATTGCCAGGGTTTAAAATGTTATTTCACCATTTCACTTSTAAAGGAGCCCTTTTACCACAGCTGTGTTGTGTTGTGGTTTGATCAGGCTATATCAGACTCTGGAAGATTTCACTACACAAAAAGAAATATGGACCGGAATTTAAACTAGCATAGCAGTGAAGAGATTATAGAAAAACATGTAGAAAATGACTCTGTTATCAACTTCATAAAACCTAAAATGATTGCAATGCAACATTTTAATGAGCCAGTTTACTGTCTGTGGCCTCTGCCTCTAGCATTTCTATGAGAACTGTATCCTGGAGACAAACTCAGTCCTTCTACCCACATAGGATATCATTGACTTATGATCATTATGTACAATATCTGCCATTGCTAAATATTTACATAATATTTCACCTGTTTGTGTGCTGAGGATTGAATTGTATTCTGATTTGAAACATCTGTAAAGAAGAGTTCTGATTTGGAACGTGTGTAAAAAGTATTCTGATTTGAAACATCTGTAAAGAAGAGTTCTGATTTGGAACGTGTGTAAAAAGTGTTCTGATGTGGAACGTGTGTAAAAAGTGTTCTGAATTGGAACGTGTGTAAAAAGTGTTCCGATGTGGAACGTGTGTAAAAAGTGTTC
>NW_019944256.1:33823-38751 GCF_002910315.2 Salvelinus sp. IW2-2015 | reverse complement strand
TCTGAATTGGCGAACGCCGTCGTGTACAAGTGTTCATGAATTTGGAGTGTAGTAAAAGTGTTATGATATTGGAACGGTGTAAAAGTGTTCTGTTTGGACGTGTGGAAAAAGTGTTCGATGTGAGAATCAGTGTGTAAGAAGTGTTCTGCAATTGGAACATTGTGTCCGTAAAGTGATCGACTTCGGAACGTACGATGTAAAAAAGTGTTCTGAATTGGACCCGTGTAAAAAGTGCGAATTGAACTGTGTAAAAAGTGTTCCGATGTGGAAACGTGTGTAAAAAGTGATTTGATTGGAAACGTGTGTAAAAAGTGTTGATGGCGTGAAAGTGTTGACTAATTGGTCACCGGTGATAGAAAAGTTTCACAATAGGAGACAGTAGTGACAAAAAAGTTTGAGTAGGAACTAGCGTGTGGTAAAAGGATCCTGATGTGGACGTTGTTGGTAAAAAGTGTTTGATGTGGAACGTGTGTCCAAAGATAGGAATTCGCATGGTGGAACTGGCTGTGTAAACAGTGTCGATGTGGAACGTGTGTAAAAAAGTGTCCCAGTGAAGTAGGTGTAAAGATTGTTTTATGTGGAAGTGTGAAAGTGTTTGAGATGTAACGTGTGTAAGAGTGTTCGATGTGGAAACGTGTGGTAAAAAAGTGTCGTGGCGTGTGAAACTGGTTCGGTAAAGGTGTTCCCGATGGGATACCGTGTAAAGTGTCAACTGGAAAGTGGTGGTAAAAAGTGTTCCCGTGTGGAACGTGTGGTACAAAAGTGTTCTAATGGGCAACGTTGAAAAGGATAGTCAATAAGATGTTGGCTGAAAAGCTATTAAAAGTAGTGTGCATCTCGAGAGCCTGTGCCCTATGAGGCTGTGCTATGAAGGCCGTGTGTCTGTATGAGAGCTTGTGTTATGAAGAGCTGTGTCTTATGGAGGGGTGTCTATGAGAGCTGTGTTTATGAAGAGCTGTTTATGAGAGCGTGTTGCTATGAGAGCTGGTGTCTATGAGAGCTGTCTGCGTCCGAGAGCTGTGCCTATGAGAAGCTGGTGTCTATGAGAGCTGTGTCCTTAATGAGAGCTTATGCCTCCGAGAGGCTGTGGTCTATGGAGCTGTGGTCTATGAGAGCTTTCTATGAATGTGCTAGTTGAGAGCTGTGGCTATGAGGAGCTGTGGTCTATGGAGCTGTGCCTATGAAGAAGGCTGTGCCTATGAGAGACTGAATGTCCATGAGAGTGTGCCTATGAGAGCTGGTGTCTATGAAGAGTTGTGCATGTGGAGTGTTGTCAATGAGAGTGTGACTATGGAGCTGTGCCTATGAGAGCTGTGCTAATGAGAGCTGTGCCTAATGAGAGCTGTGTTATGAGTCTGTATTCATGAGAGCTGTGTGTTACTGAAGCCTGTGCTATGAGGAGCTGTGTGCATTGAGAGCTGTGCCTTATGAGTAGCTGTGCCTCCGAGAGCTCGTGCTCCGAGAGCTGGTCTATGAAAGAGCTGTGTCTATGAAGCTTGTGTCATCTTGAGAGCTGTGTCTACTGAGAGCTGTGTCTATGAGAGCTGTGCTATAGAAGGCTGTGTCTATGAGAGTGTGTCTTATGGAGCTGTGTCATGAGAGCTGTGTCTTATGAGAGCTGTGCCTATGGAGAGCTGTGTTCTAGGTGGAGCTGTTCTATGAGAGCTGTGCCTATGAGAGTGTGCCTTCCGAGAGCTTGTGCGTCTCGAGAACCTGTGTCTATGAGAGCTGTGTCTATGAGAGCTGTGTCTATGAAGTTCCAGAGAGTGGTTCTATGAAAGCTGTGTCTATGAGAGCTGTGTCTATGCGAGCTGTGCTATGGAGAGCTGTGTCTATGAGAGCTGTGCTAGTGCAGAATGGGCCAAAGGGGGAGAACACAGCTACATGATTTCATTTAGTTCTTTTGGCCATAATATATTGTGCTTTGTGACCACAATTGGTTCCATGTGTTTTCTACAATTGGTTTTTTTTCCACATGGATCATATACTAGCAGTTATCATTGTGTACGCGTTGTGGACTTTCTGGCATCAACTCCTCGTAAGAGCTTTTGCTTTGTATACAAATAAGGGACTACAAGGGGCAACTGAAAATACAATTCCTTTTTTGAAAATCTCTTTGTGGACAATGGAGAGTGTTATTTGTAAAAGAAAGCAGCACATACCAAGTGCTTAACCAGTGGAATTCTCTGGGGGTAGTATTCCACATAATGTAGGGCAGTGTGGTAGTAACCATGTGCTTTATTTCGGTAATAAGATCAACTCAAGAATAGACGCTGATTGAACTTTTCACAACATCTTTCTTTTTAGAATTATTCTATGGTTTTCCTGCGGCAGAGAGGCTGTCTTGTTCAAACACACCACGACACACACACAACAGCAACCACACACACACACACCACACACAACACACAAGACACACACCCACTAGCACACACCCACACACACACACAACACACAACACACACACTAACCAACAACAACAACACACCTTACACCACACACACCCACACAACACAGCACACACATCACACACCCCACATCTCTATCCTCTCTCCTCTCTCTGTATCGAATAAGTTCGCGGACATTATTCTAATTAGTCACACATTCAGAAGCGTCAGCGTCTCATTCAGCCTCAATGTAATTAGATGCCAGTGTTAAGTCTTATCCTGAATAATGACCCCGAAACATGCCACCGTCGGCAACCACTACAAAAGCATTTGACAACCGTGGAACAGGTAAATGAAAGCTTTTCCTTTCATTACCTTTTTGTTCTCATAAACACTGTGCTCTCTCTCTGCTGAGCTTGCTTTGTTGCATCCTAATTGCCTTTTCGGCGTTCTCCGAGTGAATCACTTTGTGTACGGTAAGGCAATGAATGGTTTTTGTTTCATCGCTTTTGTTTCAAGAGGGGATTTTGATGCAGCAGGATTAAGGTTTACTTCTAATGACAGGCATTACTATTACAGTTAGATCATGATACGATCCAGCACAATCATTCTTGCTTTTTGGGCCTTTAAATGTATGTGTGTTTCTTTCATACTTAGGTAAATCTACAAAAAGTTGACTATTATGTTTTTTATTGACTATGGCCTCTTTTGTTGATAGCATCTTTCTAGATTACAGCCTTATCATCATTAACATTAAGTGTCCATGCTATGTTAAGATTAATGCTGTTGCACCCTCTCTTCTCTCTTTTCTGTTCTGTTCCTCTCTCTCTCTCTCTCCTTTATCTCCTCGTCTCTCCTCTCTCTTCTCTCTCCTTTATTTCTTCTCCTTCTTCTCGTTCTCCTTGCTCTGCTCGTCTTCTCACTCTCTTGTTTACTCTGTCTCTCTCTTTTTCTTTCAGACTCCTTCTCTTTATTTAGTTTCTCTCCTCCGCTCTCATTGCTCTCTCTCTGTACTCATACTCTCTCTCCATCTTTCTTTTTTTTTCTCTCATCTCTCGTCTCATCTCCTCTCCTACTCTCCACTCCTCCTCGCTCTCCATCACATTCTCTCTCTCGCAGTTGCTCCTCTCCTCTCTTCATCTCCATACGCTCCTTCTCTCTGTCTCCCTCTCCTCTTTCCTCTCTCTTTCTCTCCCTCTCTCTCGTCTCTCTCTCTCTCTCTCTCTCTCTCTCCTCTCTCTCATCTCTCTCTTCTCTCTCCCTCTCTCTCTCTTCTCTCCTTCTCTCTCTCTCTTCTCCTCTTTTCTCTCTCGTCTCCTCCTCTTCCATCTCGTCCTACCTCTCTCTCTGTCTCTCTCCTCTGCTCTCCTATTGTTTTTAATTTGTATAACATAGGTTGTTAGCCTCATGAGGATACTGAGCTCCATCAGTAGGCTAGAAAGGTAGAATTACACTCAGTCATTACTGGGTGGTGAAGCTTCAGGCTCTGTGTTCTTTTTATTAACACATCAGATGAATAAACAATGATTCTGGATACACAATCGCCCACGGCGAGTGCAGAGATGAGATAATATTGAAATATCAGTTGATTTGACCACAGATGATTATTCAGGCTAGCTATATAGACAGGAAATAATGGATCTAATTTTACAACGATGATCCAAGACATTGTTATAGTTCTAAGTTCGCTCCTTTAGAAAATGCACGCTTCAGATAATGTATTAGTTTGTTGGATTGCACCTAAAGTTTCACAACAGTGTTCAGTCTTCCCAAGTTGCTACTTGATACAGGATGCCTGTTTTTAAATATACAATTCAAACAATCAGGGGACTGGGCATTTTACACAATATCAACAATCAGAGGGCTGCCATTCTTCACTGTGATATACAACATCAGTTATTGTTGGTTTGTTTGGTTCTTTTTTATTTTTTTTTTTTTTTTTTTTTTTTATTTTTATTATTTTGGTGTTTTGTGTTTTTTTTTTCAACCATATAAACATCAGGGGACTGGGCCATTCAACCTTCAATATCACAGCATAGGGGAATGGGCTCTAGCAAATATCAAATAAGGGACTGGGCTCCATTCAAACATTATCAAGCCATCAGAGGGCTGGGCCATTCTACAACAATATCACAACAGATCAGAGGGTGGAACGTGTGTAAAAAGTGTTCCGATGTGGAACGTGTGTAAAAAGTGTTCCGATGTGGAACGTGTGTAAAAAGTGTTCTGATGTGGAACGTGTGTAAAAAGTGTTCCGATGTGGAACGTGTGTAAAAAGTGTTCCGATGTGGAACGTGTGTAAAAAGTGTTCCGATGTGGAAAAAGTGTTCCGATGTGGAACGTGTGTAAAAAGTGTTCTAATGTGGAACGTGTGTAAAAAGTGTTCCGATGTGGAACGTGTGTAAAAAGTGTTCTGAATTGGAAACAGCGTAAAAAGTGTTCTGAGCTATGCCTCCGAGAGCTGTGCCTATGAGAGCTGTGCCTATGAGAGCTGTGTCTATGAGAGCTGTGTCTATGAGAGCTGTGTCTATGAGAGCTGTG
>NW_019944256.1:28677-29307 GCF_002910315.2 Salvelinus sp. IW2-2015 | reverse complement strand
CTATGAGAGCTGTGTCTATGAGAGCTGTGTCTATGAGAGCTGTGTCTATGAGAGCTGTGCCTATGAGAGCTGTGTCTATGAGAGCTGTGCCACCAAGGCAGGGAGAACAAGCTACACTGATTTCATTTGTTCTTTTGGCCATAAATATAATATGTCTTTGTGAACCACAATTGTTCATGTTTTCTACAATTGGTTTCTTTCCACACTGAAATCAATATACTGCAGTTATCATTGTGTACCTTGTGGACTTCTGGCATCAAACTCCTCTAAGAGCTTTTGCTTTGTTATACAATAAGGGACTAAAGGAACATGAAAAATACAATTCTCTTTTTGAAAATCTCTTGTGGACAAATGGAAGAGTGTTATTTGTAAAAAGACAGCAACATACCGTAGCTACAGTAGGATTCTCTGGGGGTAGTTCTCCACATAAATGTAAGGGCCAGTGTAGTAGTAACCATGTGCTTTCATCTTCCGGTAATAAGATCACACCTCAAAGAAAAGACGCTGATTGAACTTTCACAACATCTTTCTTCTTTAGAATTATTTTGTCTTTCTGGGAGATGAGGCTGTCTTTGTTCAAACACACACACACACACACACACACACACACACACACACACACACACACAC
>NW_019944256.1:22872-28652 GCF_002910315.2 Salvelinus sp. IW2-2015 | reverse complement strand
TACTGTTATGGGCGGGCATGAGTGAAGGAATGCTGTTGTGCGAAAACTAGGAAGCCCAATTTCTAGAATTTAACTTGGACTTGGAAGATGGTTTTATGTGAGTCTGGAAAGGAGAGGTTTACACGATCTAACCAGAACACCTAGGTATTGATAGATGTCCACATATTCTAAGTTCAGAACCCCGTTGCCCAGAGTTCAGTGATGCCGTGGACGGGCGGGCCAGGGTGCGGGCACAGTGGATCGCGTTTGAATAGCATGCATTTAGTTTTTACTTGAGTTATTTAAAGACCCGCAAATTGGGAGGCCCAACGGAAGGAGAGTGATGGGCTATGACCGCTCGTCCTGGGAGGGGTTGTTACACACACAGTGGTCCAAAACAGGGCCAAGAAGTAATGACAGAAATGGCGTCGCGCGTCCTGCCGTAAAGGTGGATCAAGACTGCCCAGCAGCAAGAGCGAGACATTCAATTGATGGTATACAGAGAAAGAAGAGAGTTCCGGCCAAAGAATTGAAACCCTGTGGCAACCCGCCAATAAGAAAATGTTACCCTGGCAATGGGTAAAAAAAAAAATTGTTTCATCCATCCGTGCTTTCTTGCTTTCCAAATCAAACCTTCCTTTTCTTGGGGAACATAGATCAGAATTCTGGGTCTCCCTCTCAACATTCAGATGTGTCCTCTTTTCTTACCCAGCTACCTGAGATTATAATGGATGGTTGTTACTCGTTTCCTGAACAGGAACTTCAGAGATAAACTTTGGGACCTTATTTTTACCTGAGGGTTAGATGTCATCTATACAATGAAGCTAAGGCTGTTCATTGGAAATATTCATTATAGCTGGTGTCTCAGCCTATTTCACAGGGTTAAGTAATATGTGGCCTTCAGGGCAGTGTTCACTTAATGTTTTTTTTATGAGGGCCAACACATTTCTTCAAGAAATCGGGCTGAAACTTTCCACAATGTTCTGAAACGGGATGACTTATCATCAAGCGGTCACTTACCAAAAGGGAAATTTACAGAAAGGTTCTTCAGAAAAGGTGACTCATTGGGCCAGGCAGTTTAAAATGTTTATTTTCCACCAATTTCCCTTCTCTAAAAGGAGGCCTCTTTTACACAGCTGTGGTATGGGTTGTGGTTTGATCAGGGCCTATCATCAGACTCTGGAAGATTTTCACTACACAACAGAACAAAATATGGACCGGGAATTTAACTAGCATTAGCAAGTGAAGAGAATTAAATAGAAAAACATGGTTAGAAAAAATGACTCTGTTAGTCAACTTCATAAAACCTAAAATGATTGCAATGCCAACATTTTAATGCGCCAGTTTACACTGTCTCTGGTGGCCCCCTCTGCCTAGCATTCTATTTGAGAACTACTGTATCCTGGAGACAAAACCTCAGTCGCTTCATACCCACACTGAGGGATATCATTGGACTTTCATGATTTCCATTATGTAACAATAATTGCGCCATTGCCTATAATATTTTTACATAATATTTCGCACCCTGTTTGTGTGTTGGCTGAGGATGAAAATTGTATTCTGAATTATTGAAACATCCATGTATAACTGAAAAGTTACTGAATTTGGAGAACGTGTGTAAAAAAGTATTCCTGATATTTGATAAACCTCTGTAAAGAAGAGTTCTTTGAATTGGATACGTTGTGTAAAAAGTGTTCTCTGAATTGGAACGTGACTTGTAAAAGTGGTTGCGTGAATGGGAACGTGTGTGGGTCAAAAGTCGTTCTTTCCTATTTTGGAAATAACGTAGTGTTAAAAGAAGTGTTCTGAATTTTGAACGTGCGTTTGAAAAAGATGTTTCTATTTGGAAAACGTGTGTAAAAAGCGGTGTTCCGATGTTGGAAACGTGTGTAAAATGTGTTCTGAATTGGAAACGTGTGTAAAAAAAGTGTTCTGAATTGGAACGTGTGTTAAAAAGGCGCTGTTCTGAATTGGACACGTGTGTAAAAGTGTTTCCGATTGGGAACGTGTGTAAAAGGGATCTGATGTGGAAGCGTGTGGTAAAAAAGTGATCTGACTGTGGAATACGTTGTTGGTAAAAAGTGTTCCGATGTTGGAACGTGTTGTCCAAAGATAGGGAAAATTCTGATGTGAAGTGGTAAACCAGATCGAGTGACGTGGTAAAAAAGTGTTCTCGAGTGGAAACGTGGTCTAAACAAAAGTTTGTTTCCGCATGTGGGAAAACCGTTCGTTGTAAAAAGTGTTTCCCTGATTGTGGAAACGTGTGTAAAAAGTCGTTTGTGAACTTTGGGTAAAAGTTGCATGTGGACGTGTGTAAAAAAGCTGTTCCGATTGTGGACGTGTGTAAAAAAGGTGTTTTCCGGAGTGGAACCTGTCGGTAAAAAGTGGTCAAATGCGTAAGATGGTTGGAAGAAAAGTGTTCCCGATGTGGAAACGTGTGTAAAAAAGTGTTCTGAATTGAACAGGTAAAAAAGTGTCTGGCTATGCCTCCGAGAGGCTGTGGAGATTTGCAGAAACGTTGTGCTATAAGCTTGTTTTCATGAAACTTGTTGGAATCTAGAGTCTATAGAGCTGTTACTAGAAGAGTGCTTCCTATGAGAGCGTGTGGCTATAGCTTCTAGCTTCGCGATCGAGAGCTGTGCCTGATGAGAGCGGTGTTCTTGAGGCTGTCTATGGAGAGTGGTCTATTGGCTCGAGGGCTGCTGTCTATTGAGAGCTTTGGTCTATGAAGAGCTGTGTCTATGAGAGTTGCTGTGAGAGCTGTGGTCTATGACTGGTATGAGAGCTTGCCTATAGCTGTGCTATGAGAGCTGTGTCCTGAGCGCTGTGCCTTGAGAGCTGGTGTCATGAGAGGCCTAGAGTGTGTCAGGAGTGCCTATCGAGGGTATGAGCTGTGCCTAAGAGTACGTGTAATGAGAGCTTGTGTTATAAGCTGTATAATCAGAGAGCTTGACTGAAGCCGTGTGCTATGGAAGAGCTTCGCTCCGTTGAGAGTGTTGCTCATGAAGAGCTGTGTCCTCCGATGAGGAGAGAGCTGATGCCTATAATGAGTGCTGTGCTTGAAGAGCTTGTGTCCTATGAGAGCTGATGCATTCCTTGAGAGGTGTGGCTCATGAGAGCTGTGCTCATGAGAGAGCTGTGTCTATGGAGAGGTGCTATGGGTGGCCTAATGAGCAGCTGTGTCTATGAAGACTGGCTAATGAAGTGTGTCCTAGTGAAGAGCTGTGTCCCAATGAGAGCCTGTGCCTAATGAGAGCTGTGGCCTTCCGAGAGCATTTGTGCCTATCTTCGAGAGGCTGGTGCCTATGACAGAAAAGGCTGTGCTTCTTATGAGAAGCTGTATTATCTATGAGTGGAGCTGTTCTATGTGGAAGAAGGGCCTATGAGAGGGGCTTGTTTTGCTATGAGAGGCTGTGCCTATTGAGAGCTGATCGCTCCCGAAGAGCTGTGGCCTCCGAGAGGCATGTGCCCCTTATGGAAGAGCGGTTTGTCGGATGGAAGGAGGCTGTGTTTCTATGAGACGGCCTGTTGTACATTATGAACTGGAGCTGTGTCTAATGAAAGCTGATCGCCTATTTGAAGACTGTGGTCTTATGGAGAGCTGTGTCTTTATGGAGCGTGTCCTATTAGAGAGCATGGGTGTCTTCATGAAGAGGCTGTGCCTGATGAAGCGAGGCGGTCTAGATTGAGGCAGCTCTGATGGGGCCATTGACCAGAGCTGTTGGCCTCATGGAGAGCTTGTGGGCCTCCGAGGAGCAATACTTGTGCCTTCCGAGACCTGTGTTCATATTTGAGAGCTGTGGTCTTCATGGAAAGAGCGCTTGGTCTATGAGGAAAGCTGACTGTTCATGAGAAGCCTGTGTTCTTATGAGAGCCTTGTGGTTCTTACTGAGAGCTGTGTCTATGACTAGTAAGCGTGTCTAGCGTGTCTTGCTGTTCTAATGCTGAACTAAGAGCTGATGTCCCTATGAGAGAGGCTGTGCCACGCCCAAGAGCGTCGGAAGAACCAAGCTTACACTGATCTTCATCTTGTTCTTTTGGCCATAATATATAATACTGCTTTGGAACCACATTTTCTGCTTTTCTAACAATTGTTTTTCTTTCCACATGAGAATCACAATATACGCCACGTTCACTCATTGACTGCGTACCTTTGTGCGACTCGGTCTGCATCAAAACTCCTCTAAGGAGCTTTGCTGTTGTTATTAACAAATAACAGGGACTTAAAGGGAACCATGAAAAAATACAAATTCTTCTTTTTGAAAAATCTCTTGTGGACAAAGATGGAAAAAGAGGCTGTTATTTGTAAAAAGACAGCAACATATCACGTAGCCTACAGTAGCGCGATTCCTCTGGGGTAGTTTCTCCCACATAAATGTCAAAGGCCAGGCTTTCAGCTAGTAAAACCATGTGCTTCAATCTTCCCTGTAATAAGATCACACCTCAGAAAAAAAGAACGGCTTGATGAACTTCACAACATCTTCTTCTTTAGAATTATTTTTGTCTTCTCTGCGGAAGCATGAGCTGTCTTGTGTCTAACACCAACACACACAAACACACTCCACACACCACCACACAGACTAACATCCACCCCACAAACAACCACATCCACACAGGGACGACAGGCACACACACAGCACACACCACAGCACACAACACCACACACAACACACACACTAACAACACAGCAGCCACAACACACACACAACCACACACACAACCACAGCAACTACACTCAAAACACACACCACACCACACACACACACACCACCCACACACACACACACAACACCACACCGCACACACACCCACAGCCCACCATCTCTATCTCTTCTCTTCGTCTCTCTCTGTATAGAATAATGTTCCGGCATTCTAATTAGTCACACATTCTAGAAGCGTCAGCGTCTCATTCACCTCAATGTAATTAGAATCAGTGTTAAAGTCTTCCTGAATAAGACCCAGAAACACTGCCAACAGTCGGCACTCACTGACAAAGCATTTGACAACCGTGGAACAGGTAAAATGAAGCCTTTTCCTTCATACCTTTTGTTCTCATAAACACTGTAGCTCTCTCTCTCTGAGCTTGCTTTGTTGCATCCTAATGACTTCTCGGCGTTCTCCGAGTGAATCACTTTGTGTACGGTAGGCAATGAATGGTTTTGTTTCATCGCTTTTGTTTCAAGAGGGGATTTTGATGCAGCAGGATTCAGTTTCTTAATGACAGGCATACTATTACAGATATAGATCATGATCAACGACCAGACAACTCATTCTTGCCTTTTGGGCTTTAATGGTATGTGTGTTTTTCATACTTAGGTAAAATATTACAAAAGTATTGATATTAATGTTATTATTGACTATGGCCTCTTTTGTGATAGCACTTTCTAGATACAGCTTATCATTACCTTAAGTGTCCCATGCTATGTTAAAGCATTATGTTGTGCACCCCTCTCTCTCTCTCTTTCTTTCTGTCTCTCTTCCTCTCTCTCTCTCTCTCCCTTTATTTCTCTCTCTCTTCCTCTCTCTCTCTCTCCCTTTATTTCTCTCTCTCCTCCGCTCTTGCTCGCTCGCTCTCACTCTCTTGCTTTCTCTGTCTCTCTCTTTTTCTTTCTCTCCTCTCTCTTTATTTATTTCTCTCCTCCGCTCTCTTGCTCTCTCTGTCCCTCTCTCTCTCCATCTCTTTTTCTTTCTCTCATCTCTCTCTCTCTCTCTCCTACTCTCCCACTCCTCCTYKCTCTCCATCTCTCTCTCTCCATCTCTCCTCCTCTCTCTCTCTCCCACTCCTCCTCTCTCTCTGTCTC
>NW_019944256.1:0-21325 GCF_002910315.2 Salvelinus sp. IW2-2015 | reverse complement strand
CTCTCTCTCTGCTTCTCCCCTCTCCCGCTCTCCTCCCTGCTATTCTCTTCCCTCTCTCTCTCTTCTCTCTCTTTCACCCTCTCTCTTCTCCTCTCTCTCCTCTCCTCTCTTCTCTCTCTCTTCTCTCTCTCTCTCTCTCTCTCTCTTCCTCTCTCTTCTCTCTCTCTCTCCTCTTCTCTCCTCTCTCCCTCTTTCTCTCTCCCTCTCTCTCACATCTCGCTCCTCCTCTCTCTCTGTCTCTTCTCCTCCTCTTCCATTGTTTTTTAATCTTATAATAGGTGTTAGCCTCACTAAGCTAGCTGAGCCATCCATCAAGTAGGATCCAGAACAGGTAAGAATCACTTCCAGTCAATTATCCCTGGATGTGTGAAGTTTCAGGCTCTGTGTTCCTTTTATTAAACACATCAGCATGAATAAACAAATATTCCTGATACCACAATCCCCCACGGCGATCGATGCAGAGAGAGATGATAATCAATTGAAATCACAGTTAGATATTTACACAGACTGATTATCAGGCTTAGCTATAATTCAGACAGGACAATACATAGATCTAATTTTACAAAGATGATCCCCAAGAAGTTATAGCCTTCATAGTTCGACTCCTTGAAATGCCCTTCAGATAACGCCTATAGTTTGATGATTGCACTTACAAGGTTTCACCAAAGTTGTGTTTCCAGTACTTCCCAAAGTTGCTACTATAACCGGATGCTCTCGTCTAAATACCAATCATCACACAATTCAGGGACTGACGGGCCATTTCTACACCAAATCACAACCAATCAGAGGGCCTGTGCCATTCTCACAATATCACGCAATCAGAGGCTGCAGCCATTCTAATCACAGACAATAGGCTGGCCTTCACGAAATCACAACAGGGGAATGTGGCCATTCAAACCAATATACACAACAAGTCAGGGACTGGGGCCTTCAACTCCATATCACATAGCATCAGGAATGGGCCATTCACACCAATAAATCACAACAATAAGGGACTTGCGCGCCATTCAACACATTATCACAGCAATCAGAGCTCAGTGCCATTCTACACAATATCACCAAACCAATCCAAAGAGGCTGGCCATTCTTCCGCACAATATCACAACAATCAGCGCGGAATGGGCCAATCAACACAATATCACCAACAATCCAAGGGACCTGGGCCACCTTTCAACTCAATATCACAGCAATCAGGCGCAATGCGGCCATTCTACACGAATATCACAACATATCCAGGCCGACATGGGCCATCCTCACGTACATTATCACAACAATCATCGACTGGCCATTCAAGTTCACATTATCACCAGACAATCAGCGGACTTGGCCATTCAGCACATTAGCACAACAATCAGCACGGACTGCCATCTACACATATTACACAACAATCAGGACTGCCCATATCTACACAAATATCACAACATCAGCCGGGTACTCGCGGCCATTCTACACAATATCACAACAATCAAGGGAAGGGCCATTCAGCACATATCACAACAAATCAGGACTGCCATTCGACACAAAGTATTCACCAACAATCAGTGACTCGCCATTCTACACAATATCACAACACATCAGTGAATGGGCCATTCAGCACATACTTACTCACAACATCAGGGAAGCTGGCCACTTTCGAGCTTACTTATCACAACAAATAGGCTACTGACGGCCACTCCTCAGCACTACTTATCACAACAATACAGGGACCTGGGCCATTCTTATAAATAATACCAGCTATCTTATCAGGACTGGGCTGGAGGCTGTTATTTGCTTTAGATCCACTCTGTTCCAGACCGGAAAGGCCGCTTTATGCATTTACAGTAGCGTTAAGAGTGGAGGACATCATTCTTGCTTCCCTGGTCCGTTTCCCTGTGTTCCTGCCCATTAAGGGATTACATATTAAGCACAATAAAGTAACCAGAAGTCTTTGAGGCCTCAAGCTCATCAGTGAGCTATAAATCAGTCAATGACCACAGACAATCTTCTCACCAGGCTACATCTCAAGAGTAATCATCCCACAGCAATAATATCCATGATAGCGTAAAGGTAGGACTTTACACTTGCCCAGTGTCTGGTCTTTTATGGATATCTTAGTGATTGTTTTATCTAGCATCCCCAGTGTCTAGTCTGTTAGGATGATATAGGTGATTGGTTTTTTCCTAACCCCATGTGTTGGTCTGTGTATGATGAGGTATATTGATTGTTTTTCTGTAGATGCGCCCCATGTCTGGTCTGGTGATGGAATGATAAGGATGTGTTTTTTCAGATCCCAGTGTCTGTCGGTTACTGGATGAGTATAGGTAGTTGTTATCTAATCCCGAGTTCTGGGTCTGTATGGGAGGTATAGTCATAGTGATTGGTGTATCTTAATCCCCAGTGTCTGGTCTTTTTATCGGATGATATAGGTGATTGTTATCTAGATCCCCATCAGCTCTGGTCTGTTATGGTATGTATAGTGATTGGTCTTATCTAATCCCCATAGCTTGCAGAAGCAGCATGCTGCTCTTCCTGAGGCTGCCCACAACAAAAACACACGGAAAACATGACAAGTAAAAACCACTATACAACTATTCATTATGGAGTGCCAGTACTAGAACTAGGAAAATACTTAACTACATACAAACAAAACTATCCGTTGATAATTCTGCCTCTGATTTCAATGGTATCTCTTCATGAGAAGCCGACTGCGAAGAACATCAGTAGCCAGGAGAGAGGGAGAATGATGGACTGCGCTAGTACACAGTGGAGAATATCTGACCACTGCTGACTGACCCAACATGAAGAAATACTGACATTAACAGACATCCAGTGCAGCATAGCCTCCTACTTGCATCTCCAGAGGACATTCCACATATTAGCAAGGACTCGTCCTTCCCTTCCTTCCGCACATTATCACAACAATCAGGGGACTGGGCCATTCTACACAATATCACAACAATCAGGGGACTGGGCCATTCTACACAATATCACAACAATCAGGGGACTGGGCCATTCTACACAATATCACAACAATCATGGGAATGGGCCATTCAGCACATTATCACAACAATCAGGGGACTGGGCCATTAACTCAGGGATTATCCTCAGCAAATGGCAGGGCAATGTGGCTCCATTCTACACGAATATCAACGAACAATATACGCGAATGGGCCATTTCACACATTTATGCACAGGCAAATACCAAGAGGGCTGGCCAGTCTCTACACAATATCACAACAATCAGGGGACTGGGCCATTCTTACACATATGAAACAATCATGGGAATGGGCCATTCACACAATATCACAACAATCAGGGGCACTGGGCCATTCAAGTCTAGAGGTATCACAGCAAATCATGTTGGGACATGGGCCATTCTTACACGATATCACAACGAATCTAGGGGATGGGCCTATGGTCAGTACATTATTCACAAACAATCAAAGATGGCCATCTCAGCACATTATCACAACAATTCAGGGACTGGGCGAATATCAGTAGACATATTCACAACAATTCAGGAGTTGACTGGCTTTCTCTATCATGATCATTCAACAATTCAGGGGACTGCATGGCCCCATTCTTACACAATATCTCACAACATCGGGGACTGGGCGCCATTCTAACCTCATATCACAACAATCAGCGGAGTTGGGCCAGCCTTCACACATTTATGATTCGGAACAACAGGGGACTGGCCATTTACACATATCACAACATATGGACTTCACACACACGACTAATCAGGGGACCTGGGCCCATTCATAACCATATCTCAACAATAAGGTGGGACTGGGCCATTCGAGCACATTATCACACAACAATTCAGGGGGACTGGGAGCATTCGTACATTATCACAACAATAAGGGGACTGGGCCATTCAGCACATTATCACAACAATCAGGGGACTGGGCCATTCTATAAATAATACCAAGCTATTTATCAGGACTGGGCTGTAGGCTTGTATTTGGTTTAGATCACTCTGTTCCAGACGGAAAGGCGCTTTATGCATTTACAGACTGTTAAGGGTGGAGGACATCATTTTTGCTTCCCTGGTCTTTCCCGGGTGCCATTAAGGTATTACATATTAAGACAATAAAGTGGAACCAGGAAGTCTGTGAGCCAAGCTCATCAGTGAGCTATAAATCAGTCAATGACCACAGACATCTTTAAGGGCTGACATCTCAGAGTAAATCCCACAGAATAATATAATGATGTGAAAGGTTAAGGATTTACACTGCCAGTGTCTGGTCTGTTATGGATGATWTAGGTGATTGGTTTATCTAGATCCCCAGTGTCTGGTCTGTTATGGATGATATAGGTGATTGGTTTTTCTAGATCCCCAGTGTCTGGTCTGTTATGGATGATAATACCGGTGATTGGTTTTTCTAGATCCAGTGTCTGGTCTGTTATGGATGATATAGGTGATTGGTTTCTACGATCCCCAGTGTCTGGTCTGTTATGGATGATATAGGTGATTGGTTTTTATCTAGATCCCCAGTGTCTTGTCTGTTATGGATGATTAAGGTGATTGGTTTATCTAGATCCCAGTGTCTGGTCTGTTTAATGGATGATATAGGTGATTGGTTTTATCTGAATCCCAGTTGTCTGGTCTGTTATGGATGAATATAGGTGATTGGTTTATCTAGATCCCCAGTAGCTTTTGCAGAAGCAGCTGCTGCTCTTCCTGGGTTCCACAAAAAAAACACGAAACATGACAAGTAACAAACCACTGATACACTGATATGGATGTAGTACTAGACTAGGAAAATACTTTACTACATAAAATAAAATATGTTGATAATTCTGCTCTGATTTAATGTATCTTTCATGAAAGCGCGAGAGAGCAGTAGAGGAGAGAGGGGAAGATGGAGAGTACACAGTGGCAGAATATCTGACCACTGTGACTGACCCAACATGAAGGAAATATTTGACTATGTACAGACTCAGTGAGCATAGCCTCGCTATTGAGTCTCCAGGACATTCACAGTATTAGGCAAGACTGCCTTCCCTTCTTGTGCACCAGAGGCATGGAATAGTCTACAATCCATGCTTCATCTAGATATGTTAGTGCAACTGAATGAATGTAAAATATTGATGGGAGACTCTGTTACAGACGAATGTAAATGCTTTTTTTTAGGCTGGATCATATTGTATTGTTGTATGTTTTAATGATGTAATGTATTGATTGTTGCTGCCTTCATGGCCAGGTCTCCCTTGAAAAAAAGACTCTGTGTCTCAATGGGCTTTTCCTGGTTAAATAAAGGTTAAATAAAAATAAAATWAAATTGAGAAAGTCCGCCGTAGGCAGACATGGCTCTCAAGAGAATACAGGCTATGTGCCCACTGCCCACACAATGAGGTGGAAACTGAGCTGCACTTCCTAACCTCCTGCCAAATGTATGACCATATTAGAGACACATATTTCCCTCAGGTTACACAGACCCACAAATAATTACAAAAAAAAAGTTTTTGATAAACTCCCATATCTATTGGGTGAAATACCACAGTGTGCCATCACAGCAGCAAGATTTGAAAATGGCAACCAGTGAAGAACAAACACCATTGTAAATACAACCCATATTTATTTATTTTCCCTTATGTACTTTAACTATTTGCACATTGTTACAACACTGTTATAGAAATACTATAACGTTTGAAATGTCTCTATTCTTTTGAAACTTGTGGGGGTCTGTTTGTGTTTGTGAACAGAGCCCCAGGACCAGCTTGTTTAAGGGACTCTTCTACAGGTTCATCTCTCTGTAGGTGATGGATTTGTYATGGAAGGTTTGGGAATCTCTTTCTTTTCGGTGGTTGTAGAATTTAAAAGCTCTTTTCTGGATTTTTACAATTAGCGGGTATCGGTCTAATTCTGCTCTGCATCCATTATTTGGTGTTTTACGATGTACACAGAGGACATTTTTGCAGAGGTATGTATAGCTTTTAGTATGCTCTAGGGCAACGGTGTCTAGATGGAATCTGTATTTGTGGTCATTATTTTTGTCTTTTGTCAGGGCCCAGGTCTGCCAGAATCTGTTCAGAAGACTTGGTGCTGCTGTAGGCCCTCCTTGGTTGGGGACAGAAGCACCAGATCATCAGCAAACAGTAGACATTTGACTTCAGATTCTAGTAGGGTGAGGCCGGGTGCTGTAGACTGTTCTAGAGCCCTCGCCAATTCGTTGATATATATGTTGAAGAGGATGGGGCTTAAGCTGCATCCCTGTCTCACCCCACGGCTCTGTGGAAAGAAATGTGTGTGTTTTTTGCCAATTTTAACCTCACACTTGTTGTTTGTGTACATGGATTTTATAATGTCATATATTTTTCACCCAACAGCACTTTCAATAAATTTGTATAGCWGACCCTCAGGACAAATTGAGTGAAAAGTTTTTTTTACGTCAACAAAGCATGAGAAGACTTGCTGTTGACGCATATCCCACAGTAGTTTTTGGGGTCAAATTTGTCTCCACTTTTGTGGATTGGGGTGATCACTCCTTGGTTCCAAATATTGGGGAAGATGCCAGAACTGAGGATGATGTTAAAGAGTTTAAGTATAGCCAATTGGAATTTGTGGTCTGTATATTTGATCATTTCATTGAGGATACCATCAACACCACAGGCCTTTTTGGGTTGGAGGGTTTTTATTTTGTCTTGTAGTTCATTCAATGTAATTGGAGAATCCAGTGGTTTCTGGTAGTCTTTAATAGTTGAATCTAAAATTTGTAATTTATCATGTATATGTTTTTGCTGTTTGTTCTTTGTTATAAGGCCAAAAAGATTGAGAAGTGGTTTATCCACACATCTCCGTTTTGGACAGATAACTCTTCGTGTTGTTATTTGCTTAGTGTGTTCCGACTGTCCCAGAAGTGGTTCGATTCTAGGGATTCTTCATTTACATTGAGCTGATTTCTGACCTGCTGTTCCTTCTTTTTTCCGTAATGTATTTCTGTATTGTTTTAGTGATTCACCATAGTGAAGGTGTAGACTCAGGTTTTCTCTGTCTCTATGTTTTTGGTTGGATAGGTTTCTCAATTTCTTTCTTATGTTTTTGCATTCTTCATCAAACCATTTATCATTGTTGTTCATTTTCTTTGGTTCTCTGCTTGAAATGTTTAGATTCAATTGGGAAGCTGAGAGGTCAAATATACTGTTTAGGTTTTCTACTGCCAAGTTTTCACCTTCACTATTACAGTGAAATGTTTTGTCCAGGAAGTTGTCTAAAAGGGATTGAATTTGTTGTTGCCTAATTGTTGTTTGGTAGGGGCATCGGTCTGATATGGGGGGGCCTATATAGAGCTTGGCCAGGGTTTGTTTGGGATGGTCTTAGCTGGTTGGGATGTGGCTGGTGAAGCTGTTGTCTGGGTATAGGTCCTCTTGTCGTAGCTTCTCTCGGTGCAGCACCTTTGGCAGGGGGTCTTGCATGTCTGGAAGGGTGTCTCGCTGGTCTGGAAGGGTGTCTCGCTGGTCTTGGCGGGGTGTCCGTTGCTCTGTTGCTCCTGTGTGAGGTTCTCTCTCTCTCTCTCTCTCTTTCTCTTTCTCTTTCTGTGTGTGTGTGTGCATTCATGTGTGTGTTTGTGTGTGTGTAAGAGAGTGTGAGAATTTTTATGTGTGTGTGTGTCCCATTTTTAATCTTGACCTTGTTGTGGCCCTGTGGCACACGGTGTGTCCTAGTGTGTGTATATGTCTGCATGTTACTGTGCAATACCAGTGTACCCAAACAAATAGGTCTGGCACGATAAATAGATGACTGCACAAACATCCCAGGTTAAACTGACAGAGTGGAAGGCGTTTGCTCTGTGAGTTATTCATGTGTTGATGCACCGGTGAGCATCTCATTGAGTCTGGATTAATATCCACACAGATAAATAATGAGAGATGCTGGCTGGAACACTTGGAAAGGAGATGGACAAATTAATCAGTGAAGATGCATATTAATGTATTCAATTTGTTTGAGTTTTTTTTTTTTTTTTTATACACTTCTAAATGAATACCTTTTCATTGTGTTATGATAACCATGTGTTTTCAATGGTTTGGGGTTTCTTCTGCTGGGGGTTCTGATGGACCTAAAGGTGCTGATGGTGCTGTTCTCCATGTGTTCTMCATAGATCTTCAGGAGGTGTTGGCTGATGTTTAAGAAGGCGTCCAGTAAAGGCCCAAAGCGGTTAGAGAAATACCCAGACGAGAAGGCAGCATACTTCCGAAGCTTTCACAAGGTAAACACTAAACATCACTTTATATACTGTCACTGTTTTATACTGTGAAATATCCATCAATTCTCTCCTCCGCTCAGTTATACTGTATATATATATTCACCTAATTGGATGTCAAAATAATATGTTGTCTGGAAATGAAGGATACACCCAGTAGACAGACGTTTTTAGGCGCAGCATGAGACCAGACAGACAGATGTTCATTTGTCTGAGTCTGTTGACCCTTTTAACGCCGTCCGCCGCATCATAATTTAACCACAACCTTGAAGTTTACCCAATAACAAGCCCCAACCGCCATTTCATCTCAGAAAATATAGCAGAGCACTTATTTTATTACAGATAAATTGTAATAAATCATATTACACACAAACCGACACCAAAAAATCTTGTTTTTCTCTTTATGTGTTACATATTGAGTACATGTTGCTGTTAAGAAGGCCCATTTGGACTCTTTATCTCGTTCTTCCTGGGCTTTTCTCTCCCTTTGAGGAGGATAATCTGGGTTATAATATTTATTTGCCCGTTTCTTAAACCCTTTGAAAATACCCCAATTAGGCCTCATTATCAGTGGCTAGGAAGACAATATTAAGTGAATAATGTGGCTCTGCTGTAATAATGAGAGGAGAGGAGATGGAGCCTCATGTAGGGACTAGCTGGCCGGGACACCAGAGCATTTTGATGTGGCTGGGCTTTTTAATGTGTGGCTGTATTGTGAKGTGAGAGGGGCTCTTTAATGTGTGGCTGTATTGTGAGAGGGGCTCTTTAATGCTCTGCAACCTGCTGTATAATACACTATCATTAGTTATCACACGTGCTGATTATCAGGCCTATGCTGATTTAGTTATCAGGCCTATGCTGATTTAAGATCGCTGTAGTAGGCGTATGTAACTGATACTTTTGAGGAAATCTTCCACTGCGTTGTGTTGTTTTGTTTGCATCAATTTCAAGCTACTGTTGATACACAGTAACCTCTTGTGTCATGCTTATAGGGTTAGGATGCGGAACATTTAGGAGAGTACAACATCTGTCTATGTGAGCCAACATAGGCTACATAGAACTCATGGAATAGTCCAAGTATCAATTTGGAACAACAGTTTCTACTACACCATACCATCAACCTACCCTAACCAGAAACCGTGGATAGACGGCAGCATTCGCGCAAAACTGAAAGAGCGAACCTCTGCTTTTAACCATGGAAAGATGACTGGCATTATGGCCGAATACAAACAGTGTTGTTATTCCCTCCACAAGGCAATCAAACAAGCGAAATGTCGGTATAGGGACAAAGTAGAGTCGCAATTCAACAGCTCAGACAAGAGACGTATGCGGCAGGGTCTACAGGCAATCACGGACTACAAAAAGGAAAACCAGCCACGTCACGGACACCGACGTCTTGCTTCCAGACAAACTAAACACCTTCTTTGCCCGCTTTGAGGATAATACAGTGCCACCGACACGGCTCGCTACCAAGGACTGTACTATCAAAGGTTCCATCTGAGGGGCCTCAGAAGAGTGCTGGAATGAAAACGGACACTTTCAACGATTCATAAACAACAACAAAAACAACAAATAGTGGATTTATTTTTGTGTTTTGAAAGGTGCTGCGTGTTCATTATATCATGAACAGGAGCCACTCTAAATATGTCCCTGGCTTACTGTTTTGGATGTGTTTAGGTCGGGAGCTCTTGACAAAGGCAGTTAAATAATGGAGCCAATGGTTTTGTGCATAAATATGTCCATAGGGTTTAAATAAGCAGTGAAGTGCATTGCAGTGACTTTTACAGAGTTTATGTCTCTGGCGCTACAGWTGAAGTCGGAAGTTTACATATGTATCGGATGTGAAATGGCTAGCTAGTTAGCGGTGGTGCGCGCTAATAGCCTTTCAATCGGTGACGTCACTTGGTCTGAGACCTTGAAGTAGTGGTTCCCCTTGCTCTGCAAGAGCCGCGGCCTTTGTGGAGCGATGGGTAATGATGCTTCGTGGGTGWCTGTTGTTGATGTGTGCAGAGGGTCCCTGGTTCTCGCACAGGTTGGGGAATGGACGTAAAGTTAAACTGTTACACATACACTTAGGTTGGAGTCATTAAAACTCGGTTTTCAACAAACTATAGTTTTGGCAAGTCAGTTTGTGGGCAGAACTGAAAAAGCGTGTGCGAGGAAGGAGGCCTACAAACCTCACTCATTTACTCCAGCTCTGTCAGGAGGAATGGGCCAAAATTCTTGTGGAAGGCTACCCAAAATATTTGACCTAAGTTAACAATTTTAAGGCAATGCTACCGAATACTAATTGAGTGTATGTAAACTTCTGACGCAGTCTCAATCCAAGATAACGTAGCAGTCAGACATCTTTGTCCTTCGTCTTGTCGTGTCTCATGTATATATATTTTATATCTTTTTCTTCGCATATCTTTTTTATATTTTTCTAAAACCTCAACTTCAAAATACTCTCCTGCAACCCGCCTCACCCAATGTGGTGTGGATCTGTTTTTTCTAAAGTATTTTTTATTTACCTCGGAACCGGAATCCCCCAACAGAAGCTAGCCAGCTCACCAGCTACTAGCTAGTAGTCAGCTAACCACTGCTAGCGGTCATCAGCTAACCTTTAGCTCGGAAAGCTCTCGCCAATTTGTACAACGCGCTTCCAACCAGAGCATACCGGACCTATTTTCTCTCCATTTCCCCGGATTCCTACCGCAARCTCTGAACCTTTTCACCTGGATCATCGCAGTTAGCTAGCTGCAATCCGAGTGACTACTTCTGGCTAACGTCTGTCCCGAAGGCAAGCACCAGTTAGCTTGGAGCTAGCCCATGCTAGGCCCATTCTCCTGGCTAGCTGAAGAGGCCCATCAGCCACTCCTGGGTTACAATACCCRGACCCCTTCTATTGCCGATACGGGGCACTGAACCCCGCCGATCCTTCACGACTGGACAACCGACATAACCTGCTCGAGGGGGTACTCAACTGGCCCCTACGTTGCAACGTCCCCTGAATRTCCATCTGCTAGCCGCGGCACGCTAGCTGCTAGCCGCGGACCGCTAGCTGTCTAGAGCATATTGGACTGTTAGTTGAATAGATCCATTGGCCAATGTTTTGGGCCACTATACCTATTTTGCCAATTGGACTTGGACCCCTCTGCTACTTGGAACCCTACTAATCCATCACGACTGGTCTATCGACGTCACCGCACGAGGAGGCTAAAACAGACTTTCCTCCATCGCCACGCCCATCTAAGGCCCTTCTGCTAGCTTGCTAGCCCCGGCCTGCTAGCTGTCTGAACCGCCGTGTCTCCAGCCAGCCCAACCACTCACTGGACCCCTATGATCTCTCAGCTACGCATGCCTCTCCCTAATATCAATATGCTTTGTCCATTACTGTCCTGGTTAGTGATTGTCTTATTTCACTGTAGAGCCTCTAGCCCTGCTCAATATGCCTTAACCTACCATTTAGTTCCACCTCCCACATATGCGGTGACATCACCTGGTTTAAACGTCTCTAGAGATAATATCTCTCTCATCATTACTCAATGCCTAGGTTTACTTCCAATGTACTCACATCCTACCATACCTTTGTCTGTACATTATGCCTTAAATCTATTCTATCGCGCCCAGAAACCTGCTCCTTTTACTCTCTGTTCCGAACGTACTAGACTTCTCCTCTGTTCCTCTGGTGATGTAGAGGTTAATCCAGGCCCTGCAGTGCCTAGCTCCACTCCCACTCCCCAGGTGCTCTCATTTGTTGACTTCTGTAACCGTAAAAGCCTTGGTTTCATGCATGTTAACATTAGAAGCCTCCTCCCTAAGTTTGCTTTATTCACTGCTTTAGCACACTCTGCCAACCCGGATGTCTTAGCCGTGTCTGAATCCTGGCTTAGGTAGACCACCAAAACCCCTGAAATTTCCATCCCTAACTATAACATTTTCCGACAATATAGAACTGTCAAAGGGGGCGGTGTTGCAATCTACTGCGGAGATAGCCTGCAGAGTTCTGTCTTACTATCCAGGTCTGTACCCAAACAATTCAAGCTTCTACTTTTAAAAATCCACCTTTCCAGAAACAAGCCTCTCACTGTTGCCGCTTGCTATAGACCACCCTCTGCCCCCAGCTGTGCCCTGGACACAATCTGTGAATTGATTGCCCCCCATCTGTCTTCAGAGCTTGTGCTGCTAGGCGACCTAAACTGGAACATGCTTAACACCCCGGCCATCCTACAATCTAAGCTTGATTCCCTCAGTCTCACACAAATGATCAATGAACCCACCAGGTACAACCCAAAATTCGTAAACACGAGCACCCTCATAGATATCATCCTAACCAACTTGCCCTCCAAATATACCTCTGCGGTTTTCAACCAAGATCTCAGTGATCAGTTCCTCATTGCCTGCATCCATAATGGGTCTGCGGTAAAACGACCACCCCTCATCACTGTCAAACGCTCCCTAAAACACTTCAGCGAGCAGGCCTTTCTAATCGACCTGGCCCAGGTATCCTGGAAGGATATTGACCTCATCCCGTCAGTAGAGGATGCCTGGTTATTCTTTAAAAGTGCCTTCCCCACCATCTTAAATAAGCATGCCCCATTCAAAAATTGTAGAACCAAGAACAGATATAGCCCTTGGTTCTCTCCAGACCTGACTGCCCTTGACCAGCACAAAAACATCCTGTGGCATTCTGCATTAGCATCGAATAGCCCCCTCGATATGAAACTTTTGAGGAAAGTTAGGAACCAATATACACAGGCAGTTAGGAAAGCTAAGGCTAGCTTTTTCAAGCAGAAATTTGCATCCTGTAGCACAAACTCAAAAAAGTTCTGGGACACTGTAAAGTCCATGGAGAATAAGAGCACCTCCTCCTAGCTGCCCACTGCACTGAGGCTAGGAAACACTGTCACCACCGATAAATCCACTACAATTGAGAATTTCAATAAGCACTTTTCTACGGCTGGCCATGCTTTCCACCTGGCTACCCCTACCCCGATCAACAGCCCTGCACCCCCCACAGCAACTCGCCCAATCCTCCCCCATTTCTGCTTCATTACTGTGCAGCCGTTTTCATCGACCTGGCCAAGGCTTTCGACTCTGTCAATCACCACATTCTTATCGGCAGACTCAACAGCCTTGGTTTCTCAAATGATTGCCTCGCCTGGTTCACCAACTACTTCTCTGATAGAGTTCAGTGTGTCAAATCGGAGGGCCTGTTGTCCGGTCCTCTGGCAGTCTCTATGGGGGTGCCACATGGTTCAATACTCGGGCTGACTCTCTTCTCTGTATGCATCAATGATGTCGCTCTTGCTGCTGGTGATTCTCTGATCCACCTCACGCAGTAAACACCATTCTGTATACCTCTGGCCCTTCTTTGGACACTGTGTTAACTAACCTCCAGACGAGCTTCAATGCCCTACAACTCTCCTTCCATGGCCTCCAACTGCTCTTAAATTCAAGTAAAACTAAATGCATGCTCTTCAACCGATCGCTGCCCGCACCTGCCCGCCCGTCCAGCATCACTACTCCGGACGGTTCTGACTTAGAATATGTGGACAACTACAAATACCTAGGTGTCTGGTTAGACWGTAAACTCTCCTTCCAGACTCACATGAAGCATCTCCAATCCAAAATGAAATCTAGAATCGGCGTCCTATTTCGCAAAAAAGCATCCTTCACTCATGCTGCCAAACATACCCTCGTAAAACTGACCATCTTACCGATCCTCGACTTCGGCAATGTCATTTACAAAATAGCCTCCAACACTCTACTCAGCAATTTGGATGCAGTCTATCAGTGTTATCCGTTTTGTCACCAAACCCCCATATACTACCCACCACTGTGACCTGTATGCCCTCGTTGGCTGGCCCTCGCTTCATACTCATCGCCAAACCCACTGGCTCCAGGTTATCTATGAGTCTCTACTAGGTAAAGCCCCGCCCTATCTCAGCTCACTGGTCACCATAGCAGCACCCACCCGTAGTACGTACTCCAGCAGGTATATCTCACAGGTATATGTCACTATATCTCACTTTCCTTCCAGTTCTCTGCTGCCAATGACTGGAACGAACTGCAAAAAATCACTGAAGCTGGAGACTCATATCTCCCTCACTAGCTTTAAGCACCAGCTGTCAGAGCAGCTCACAGATCACTGCACCTGTACATGGCCCATCTGTAAATAGCCCATCCAACTACCTCATCCCCATACTGTATTAATTTATTTATTTTTCTTCTCACCCCAGTATCTCTACTTGCACATTCATCTTCTACACATCTACCGTTCCAGTGTTTAATTTGTATATTGTAATTACTTCGCCACCATGGCCTATTTATTGTCTTAAACTTGGAATGTGATGAAAGAAATAAAACCTGAAATAAATCATTCTCTCTTATATTATACGGACATTTCATATTCTTAAAATAAAGTGTTGATCTTAAGACAGTGAATTCTTACTAGGATTAAAWGTCAGGAATTGTGAAAAACTGAGTTTAAATGCATTTGGCTAATGTGTATGTAAACTTCCGACTTCACCTGTATATGTTCTTTGACAACAGCTCTGTTTATAGAGGAGAAGGAGAGGAGAGGGATGGGGAGAGGAGAGAGGGATGGGGAGAGGCGAGGACAGGAGAGGAGAGAGGAGAGGATTGGAGAGAGGAGAGAGAGATGGGGAGCGGAGAGGATTGGAGAGAGAGGACGAGGAGAGAGGATGGGGAGAGGAGAGGAGATAGGAGAGATTAGAGAGGAGAGGGAGAGAGAGGAGAGGATAGAGAGAAGATGGGGAGAAGGAGAGATAGAGGAGAGAGAGGGATGGGAGAGGAGAGGAGAGGATAGAGGAGAGGAGAGAAATGGGAAGGAGAGGAGAGGAATTGGGGAAGAGAACAGGGTGAGAGGAGAGGAGAGCGGATGGGAGAGAGAGGAGAGAGAGGAGAGAGGAGAGGGAGAGGAGAGGAGAGGAGAGAGAGGAGAGGAGAGGAGAGAGAGGAGGAGAGGAGAGAGGAGGAGAGGAGAGGAGGCTGCCTTACCATACATGTCCAGAAAGCTACAATGCTGATTGTATCTCGGTTGGCAGTTTGTTATAATCATCTTTCTGGAGGAAGATAGAACCTATAGCTTAACTGAAAAATAGGATCGAATCCCAGATTTGAACAACCTCACCGTCACAATGCCTTGTTACGCCGTTTCACAACAGTCTTGACCATTAAAATGCTGTTCCTGAAAGATCTTAAGAAATATAAACATCTTTATTCCGCATGTGACATGTTGGTACTGTCAGGTCTGAGCTTTAAAACAGTTCAGTCTGTATTTATCTATATGGAGCAACACACACACACACACACACACACACACACACACACACACACACACACACACACACACACACAAACACGCACACACACACACATTATTCTACAGTGTATGGGCAGTGAGCCTACCTAATAAATTCCCAACAGGCTGGCATTGTGTCCACAGTTTTCTCTGAGCGAGCGCTTTACAATAATGTACTGGCTCTTATCTGTCCGGCAGCGAACGGAGACCGATGAATAAAGCAGTAAATTAAACAAGATATTCAATGAAACACGTCCTTGTTTCTTTGTTGTATTCCATCACTCTCAGAGTTGACATCATGTAGTAGCTTTTTGATTCTGGTCCTGAGTATCGATCTTTAGTGATTCATTTGCAAAGTGAAGCAGGATCACCATGGTTGTGAACGTTGTGTTTTTAGATCGGGCCAGAGCTACGGAAATCCATACTCTCATTTAGGACACTGAATTGATCCAAGCTTGATGAGCTTGTTATGAACCATTACACAATTTAAATGGTCTACTTCACACAATTTACATTGATTTCCCTGATAAAATGATAGTAGTGGTAATGAATTGCATGCATATAGCTCATTTCAACAGGTCTCACAGAGCTTTGAATATTGTTCAAATAAATATGTATTTGATATATGATTAAATGTATTTTTGTTTTGGTACTTCTGGATGTACATGATGCATTAACAGTCAAGGGAATCAACCCGAATCAACCAGATTACAAGGTGGATTACATCTCTGAACCGAACTTAACTAGACGATGTGTTCCCGTGGTTTTCCCCTCAGCTGTCGTCCTGTTGATTTTGGCTAATGTTTAGTTGTTTCTGTCTGTCTCAGATCACAGAGCTCCGCAGTATCAAGAACATTACACGGATGCCGAGGGAGACCAAGAAACACGCCGTGGCAATCGTCTTCTACGACGAGACGTCCAAGACATTTGCCTGTGAGTCAGGTAAGCAGCGCAACGCCGGGGTAATGGAAGGAGGGAAGCAGCGAGGGAGGGATAGTGGGATGGAGAGTACACAGGAAATGGAGAAAACAGGAGAAGAGAGAGAAGGAAAGAGAGAAGGTTCCAGAGTTTGAGGGAGAAAGATGAGTACTGAATAAAGGGGGGGTTATTGTGGCGGGTGGGGGGGGTTCTGATATTGAAGGGACTTAGTCATAACTTTGTTTGTGATTCAGACCAATTGTACATTGTAACAGTATATTGTTGCAAACCCGCTGGATCCTGGTAGAGCAGAAGGGATGCGGTGATCTGATAGGTTGTAATGAATTCTGCTGCAGGGATTGGCTTAGTTAATAGTGTTAGAGTCTTTATAGAGAGCTCAGGAGAAACAGAGAAGGATGGATATTGGATTCATAGGGATGGTAGGGAAAAAAGAGAGAGAAAGGTGGGGAGATTGAAAGAGAGAGAGAGAGAGAGGGGATGAGATATATATATATTTCTCCTCATCTCCTCTCTTCTCCTCATCTCCTCTCTTCTCCTCTCCTCCTCTCTTCTCCTCTCTTCTCCTCATCTCCTCTCTTCTCCTCTCCTCCTCTCTTGTCCTCTCATCCTCTTCTCTCCTCCTCTCTTCTCTTCTCTTTTCCTCTCCTCTAGATAACAGTTGTAAGGTGATTTCGTGTTTGTGTTGTGTGTGTGTGGTGTGTGTGTGTGTGTGTGTGTGTGTGGTGTGTGTGTGTGTGTGTGTGTGTGTGTGTGTGTGTGTGTGTGTGTGTGTGTGTGTGTGTGTGTGTGTGGTTGTGTGTAAGATTTGTTGATGTGAGCTGTAGCAGTGGATCTCAGAGGAGAGATTATGGCCTTATGGTTGCAGTGAATCTACTCTCCGTCTCTCTCTTCTCTCTCTCTCTCTCTCTCTCTCCTCTCTCTCCTCTCCTCCCTCCTCTCTCTCTCTCTCTCCTCTCTCTCTCTCTCTCTCTCTCTCTCTCTCTCTCTCTCTCTTCTCTCTCTCTCTCTTCTCTCTCTCTCTCTCTCTCAACACATGGCTCAGCAGTTACACGCCCACGGCTGTCCCTTGCCATATGGAGCTGTGTCCTCCATGTCCACCACAGGGTCATTCACTTCCTACACACACACACACACACACACACACACACACACACAACACACACACACACACACACACACACACACCACACACACACACACAACACACACACACACACACACACACACACACACCGCACACGCACACGCATGTCCACCCTACGAGGAGGCTAACCTGCATGCCCTTCACTTCCTACTCCTCTCTGTGTACTGTCTCATCGTACTCTCTGCTGGTACTTCAGTATCGCTCTCTCTCGTGTACTGTTCCGATCATCCTCTGTGTACTTTCCAGTATCAGCTACTCCTCTCTGTGGTACTGTTCAGTCAGTCAGCTACTCCTCTCTGTGTATGTCCATATCAGCACTCCTCTCTGTGTACTGTTCCAGTATCAGCTACTCCTCTCTTGGTACGTTCCATATCAATACTCCTCTCTGGTACTGTTCCAGTATTACTACTCCTCTCTGTGGTACTGTTCCAGTATCAGATACTATCTCTGTGGTACTGTTCCAGTATCACTACTCCTCTCTCGTGTACTGTTCCAGTATCAACTACTCCTCTCTGTGGTACTGTTCCAGTATCAGATACTATACTCTCTGTGGTACTGTTCCAGTATCAAACTCCTCTCTGTGTGTACTTGTTCCAGTATCACTACTCCTCTCGTGGTACTGTTCCAGTATCAACTACTCCTCTCTGTGGTACTGTTCCAGTATCAATACTACTCTTCTGTGTACTGTTCCAGTATCAATACTCTCTCTATGGTACTGGTCCGATAACTACTCCTCTCTGTGTACTGTTCCAGTTATCACCTCTCTCCTGTGGTACTGTTCCAGTATCAGCTACTCCTTCTCTGTGTACTGTTCCCGTATCAGCTACTCCTCTCTAGTTACTGTTCCAGTATCAGCTACTCCTCTCGTGTACTGTTCCAGATCAGCTACTCTCTCTGGGTCTTTCAGTATCAGTACTCCTCTGTGGTACTTCCAGTATCAGCTACTCCTCTCTGTGTACTTCAGTTCAGCTACTCCCTCTGTGGTACTGTTCCAGTATCAGCTACTCTCTCTTGGTACTGTTCCATATCAGTACTCCTCTCTGTTCCTCTCTGTGGTACTTCCAGTATCAGCTACTCCTCTCGTGGTTACTTGTTCCAGTATCATCCTCTCTCTGTCCTCTCTGTGGTGCATCTTTCTCCTATCCAGGGAGCTGACCTGGCCAACCCTGCTTAGCTTCAGAGGCAAGCCAGCAGTGGAATGCTGGGTGGCACACTGATGAAGTGTTGTGTTTTTGTGATTTTCCACTCAGCAGCTCTAATAGTTTCTGTGTAGTTTAGACTTCAGATACACTCAGAGGACACAGCTCAGCGAGGAGGAAATGGACAAACAGAGGCTCTTAAGTACAGTAGTGAGTGTGTTGTGGTGTGTGTGTGTGTGTGGTGGTGTGTGTTGTGTGTTGTGTGTGTGTGTGTGTGTGTGTGTGTTGTGTGTGTGTTTGTTGTGTGTGTTGTGTGTGTGTGGTAATGTTTACCCTTCAGAACCTACATTTTCTATCCTTTCAGACAATAGGTTGGAAAAACGCAAGGAGACTGAAATCTTATTAAAATCTGTTCATATACCACACCGCGAAGAATATTACACTTTAAAAAAATACAAATCTGACAAGAGAGCACTTACGTAGACATGGTCATTTTCACTTTTCATAAATTCTTGACGTATACAAGGCATTTGTGAAATTCTATTATATATAGAGTGGGAGACGCCATGCTTTAGACAGTGAATAGACACTGCAGTAAAATAACCTAAATAAAACATCTGTCTTGTTCAATACTGGAGTCTACACAGACCGGTGCGCCAACCAATCAGAACTACATAGCCGATAGCCAATCAGAGCTACCAGTAGCCATAGCCAATCAGAGCTACAATAGCCATAGCACATCAAGAGCTACAGAGCCTAGCCAATCAGCACAGAGGAGCCAATCAGAACTACAGTAGCCTTTATGCAAACAAGCCCTTTGCCACACAGGCATGACATCATCACTTTGAACTGGACTGTGTGTTTACAGGCCAGTAGGGCCTGACATCATTCACTTTGAACTGGACTGTGGTTTACAGGCAGTAAGGCCTGACATCATTCCCTTTGAACTGGATTGTGTGTTACAGAAGTAGCAACAGCGTGACTTTAGATCATTAGAATACATTCACCAGAAGCCACAAAACACACACCTGAATGGATTTCTGTAATATGTAAAACACCCGGGGAGTCCTCTTACTATTGGGAACTTTACAGTCCACTTGAGTCAAACAACTATGGAAAGGTAGGCTCTCTCTCCCTCTAGGTCTCTGTCTCCCTCTAGGTTCTCTCTCCCTCTAGAGCTCTCTCTCCCTCTAGGCTCTCTCTCTCTCTAGGCTCTCTCTCCCTCTAGGTTCTGTCCCTCAGGTTCTCTCTCCTCTAGGTTCCTCTCTCCTCTAGTCTCTCTCCCTCTAGCTCTTCTCCTCTAGGGCTCTCTCCTCTGAGCTCTCTCTCCTCAAGGCTCTCTCTCCCTCTAGTTCTCTCTCCCTCTATGGCTCTCTCTCCTTAGGCTCTCTCTCCCTCTAGGTTCTCTCTCCCTCTAGGGTTCTCTCTCCCTCTGAGCTCTCTTCTCCCTCTTAGGCTCTCTCTCCTCTTACTCTCTCTCCTCTAGCCTCTCTCTCCTCTAGTTCTCTCCCCTCTAGGCTCTTCTCCCCTAGGTTCTGTCTCCCCTCTCTAGGTTTCTCTCCCTCTAGTTCTCTCTCCCTCTAGGTTCTGTCTCCTCTAGTTCTCTACTCCCTCTATTCTCTCTCCCTCGAGTTCTCTCTCTTCCCTCTAGGTCTCTCTCTCCCTCTAGGCTCTCTCTCCCTCTAGGCTCTCTCTCCTCTAGCCTCTCTCTCCCTCTAGGTTCTCTCTCCCTCTAGGCTCTCTCTCCCTCTAGGTTCGTCTCCCTCTAGGTTCTCTCTCCTCTAGGCTCTCTCTCCTCTAGGTCTGTTCCCCTCTAGGTTCTCTCTCCCTCTAGGTCCTCTCCTCTAGGTTCTCTCTCCCTCTAAGCTCTCTCTCCCTCTGGCTCTTCTCCTCTAGCCTCTCTCTCCTCTAGGTTCTCTCTCCCTCTAGGCTCTCTCTCCCTCTAGTTCTGTCTCCCTCTATTCTCTCTTCCTCTAGGCTCTCTTCTCCTCTAGTTCTTCTCTCTAGGTTCTCTCTCCTCAGTCTCTCTTCCTCTAGGTTCTTCTATCCCTCTAGGCTCTCTCTCCTCTAGTGCTCTCTCCCTCTAGGTTCTCTCTCCCTCTAGGCTCTCTCTCCCTTAGAGTCTCTCTCCCTCGAGTTCTCTCTCTCCTCTAGGTTCGCTCTCCCTCTAGGCTCTCTCTCCCTCTAGCTCTCTCCCTGCTCTCTCCCTCTAGGCCTTCTCCTTAGCTCTCTCTCCCTCTAGCTCTCTCTCCTCTAGGCTCTCTCTCCCTCTAGTTCTCTCCCTCTAGGTTCTCTCTCCTCTAGCTCTCTCTCCCCTAGGCCTCCTCTCCTCTAGGCTCTCTCTCCCTCTAGGCTCTCTCTCCCTCTAGGCTCTCTTCCTCTAGGTTATCTCTCCCCTGAGCTCTCTCTCCCTCTAGGCCTCTCTACTCCCTCTAGGCTCTCTCTCCCTCTAGCTCTCTCTCCCTCTAAGCTCTCTCTCCCTCTAGTGCTCTCTCCTCTAGTTCTCTCTCCCTCTAGGTCTCTCTCCCTCTAGTTCTCCTCCCTCTAGGTTCTCTTCCCTCAGTTATGCACATCAACAACAACAATATCAACAACTAATATCTCTCCG
>NW_019944255.1:58766-80060 GCF_002910315.2 Salvelinus sp. IW2-2015 | reverse complement strand
AGCCCACAAACCCTGCAGAGTGCAAGCGATGCAGGGGATTTAAAAAGGCTGGGTCCTGCGACCTGATGGGAAGGGGGGTGCGAAAAACCCGCGGAGGTCTTGGCGCAACAAACAGGAATGAAACGTCTCTTAGCTGCTGGAGAGATCCTGGAGGAGTCCAAGAGCACTGTCTGAGCAGGTAAGGGTGTGAACCAAAGGGAGAGGGCCACCAATGTTCTCCACCCTGCAGTGTTGACGGCAGAGACTGGGACTGCAAGGGTCTGTGAGGACTTGTTAGATTTAACACTCCGAGCTTGTGGATCTTTAGGGGGTGGGAGTAAAGCCCTCATACAACCCTCTGCGTTAAGGTTTAGAACATTAGAAGCCTAACAGGATAAGGCACAATCATGGCAGGCTATATGTGTGGAGATATGGTGGGTTTTTACGATGGAGGGCGCTCTACAAACCCCCACAAAACCAAAAAAAAAAACAATACCAAAAGTCTTCGAGTCAGGGACCTCCAGTGGAGTTCTCATTGGAGCCCTGGACCTACTAACAGTTGGTGGCACGTATCGGAATTGGGCAGGTGTCCTTTCTTCAAATGAAAGAAACTGTGATTCATTGTTTTCTGTGTGCACCAGGTTAATGCCATTAATTGTCTCTTTGGGGGAATCGTTCTGTGTGAGAGTTGGGGGTGTTTTTTGCTGTTGGATGTTTATAATGGATACAGGTATTTCCAGTAAAGGAGAAAGAAAAAATGTTTTTGGTTGAAATTGTCTGTTTTGCTCAGGCAAAGTAGCTATTTTGGCTAAACAAGGAGAAACAGGGTCAAAGGTGGGGGATAACAGACCCTTTTATACTGATTAATGGATGGTCTCTGCGCACCTTAGGCGTTGGAAGTTTGATTCTATAAAAAACATGATCAAAATGTGTGGAGATGTTTAGGGGCAGAGTATATGGTGTGTTGGGGGAGGGCTGTCTGTTATTGCTGCGGGGAAGAGATGTTTGGATATACGGTTTAGGAGAGGGTATGTTTTTTGTGTTATGAGTGATTTGTATCATTTTAGATGGAAAGGTAGTATTGTTACATGTATGCAGTACAGTGAAATAATTATTTTATTTTAGGGTGTGATTGGTTAAATGAAATGAAGAATCATGTTTCAGTAAAGAAAGACCAAAAAGTCTCTGCTCTCTCTCTTCTCCATCCTCTCTCTCTCCTCTCTCCTCTCTCCTTCCTCTCTCTCTCTCTCTCTACTCCCTTACTCCGACCCCATATCTCTCTCTCTCTCCTCCTCACTCTCGCTCTCTCTCTCTCATCTCTCTCCTCTCTCTCTCTCTCTCTCTCTCTCTCTCTCTCTGCTTCTCTCTCTCTTCTCTCTTGCTGCTCTCTCTCTCTCTCTCTCTCATAAACTCTCTCTCACAGCTCCTCTCTCTCTCTGCTCTCTTCAACCTTCTACTTGTCCTCTTTCTCTCTCTCAAATTCTACTGGTCCTTCTCTCTCTCTCCAATCAATCTACTTACTGTCCTCTTTTTTTTTGCCTTCCCTGTCTTTTCCTCCACACATATCACTCTAACGCCTCTTCTCCAATATCAGTCTACGGTCTCTCTCTCTCTTCTCCAATATCATCTACTGTCTCTCCCTCTCTCTCCTCTCTCTCCTCTCCATATCATCTTACTGTCTCTCCTCTTCCCCATATCCTCATCTACTGTCTCTCTCTCTCCCGCATATCATACTGTCCTCCTCTCTCTCTCTCTCTCCATGATCAATCTACTATGGTGTTCTCTCTCCCATAATCATCTACTGTCCTCTCTTCTCTCTCCATATCATCACTGTCTCTCTCTCCTCCATATCTCACTGATCTCTCTCTCTCCATTAAAACACTTAATCATCTACTGTCATCTCTCTCCGCCAATCATTCTACTGTTACTCTGCTCTCTCTCTCCAGATATCACTACTTGTTCCTCTCTCCTCTCGTCTCTCTCTCTCCATATTCATCCTACTGTCTCTTCTCTCTCCATATCATCTACTGTCTCTCTTCTCTCTCCCATATCATCTCTGTCTCTCCTCTCCATATTCATTCTACTGTCTCTCTTTCTCTGGGTGTGTAGTTTGACCGTCTTTGATCGATCTACATATCAACTTACTGCCTCTCTCTCCCATATCATAACTGTCCCCCTTCTCTATCTCTCTCTCTCCATATCACCTGCACTGTTCTATATTATAGCCTCAAGACTTTTTAAAAAACGCCTTAGTGCTAACACATGAACTGTGATGTTATATTTGGGGGAGCCAACATGGAGGTACAGACCAGAAACACAGGTCTAATTGTGAAGAGAACACCATCTCTCTGAACCAGGTGTAGATATTTTAACTGTTTGACACATCTCAGGTCTGTAAATCCAAGTGTGAAACCTAGTGGGTTTTCTGATCAATTGTTAGTAACAGAGTGGTTACATCAACGCTGTAAAAAACCCACAAGTGCATACTTGCATTTATTGAGTGATGCTCACTTCAGGAGAAATGTTTAGTTTTTTCTTGGGAAGAGATTGAGTCTGAAAGGCCCTTTGTATCCCGTCCAAATGGTGGATATAGGGAAAATCAAGGTTCAACAATTCGTAAATCAATACACAATGAATGTCACCCACAGACACACCAGATCAATGAACACCCCAGAGTCTGAAATAGTGGAAGTCCTTGACGTTAGTTGAGACCACAGGAAGATTCGGAGTCCGATACTCAGGCCCTCAAGATAAAAAAAAGCCGCATTGGCAGAACCCTGCTGGGTATCAAGCACAGGGGCATTTGCCAACCTGCTGGATCAGAGCTTACAGAGCTGGGACATTGGCAGACTCTGCTGGTATAGAGGAGTACAGGGACATTGCAGACATTCTGCTGGTAATCAGAGCACAGGGGGCATGGCAGACTGTCTGGGATCAGAGCACAGGGATTGCAGACCTCTGAGGTATCCAGCAGCACAGGGATTTGCAGACATCTGGGTATAAGAGCACAGGGCATTGCAGACCTGCTGGTATCAAGAATGGGGCATGGCAGTACCTGCTGTATCAGAGCACAGGGGCTTGGCAGAACACTGCTGGTATCAAGCACGAGGACATTGGAACCATGCTGGCATCAGAGCACAGGCGGAATTGGCAGACCTCACAACAATGACCGCTGGTACGAAGAGCACAGCGGACTTGCAGACCGCTGGTTAATCAGAGACATGGGGAACATTGCAGAGCCCTGCTGGGTATCAGAGCATAGAGGGCATTGGCCACCACTGCTGCAGTATCAGAGCACAGGGGCATGGAGAGACCTGCTGGGTATAAGACACAGGGACATGCAGACCTGTCTGGCTACAGAGCACGGACATTCAAGACCTGGCTGGGTATAGAGCACAGGGGCATTGAGACTGCTGGGTTACAAGCACAGCGGACATTGGCAGACCTGCTGTATCAGACACAGGACATGGGCAACGGGGTTCACAGGGATTGGTGAGAAGTATAGTGAGCAGTTTTCTTTGGTTCAGAGAAAGAAGACATGAACAGAGGATATTATTGTTGCAAAATCAGTCTGTTTGACCGGAGTCAACTAGCCCTAGTGAAGATTAGAAAGAGGGCAGTAAGATTCTATGCTGAGCTCTACAATGTGAAGAAAGAGGGCAGTAGAGTTCTATGCTGAGCTCTACAGTGGATGAGGAAGAGAAGTAGAGTTCTATGCTGAGCTCTACTAGTGATGAGGACAAAGAGGACAGTAGAGTATCTAGTGCTGAGCTCTAGCTAGTTGTGAGACAAAGAGGACAGGTGAGATTACGTAAATGCTGAGCTCTACTAGTGTAGGAAAAGAGGCAGTAGAGTTCTATGCTGAGCTTCTACAAGTGGTGAGTTATATAGTGACAGTAGTAGTTCTATGCTGAGCTCTATCCAGTGAGACAAAGAGGACAGTAGAGTTCTATGCTGAGCTCTTAACTAGTGTGAGGACAAATGAGGACCACAGTAGAGTTCTATGCTGAGCTCTACTAGTGTGAGGACAAAGAGGACAGTAGAGTTCTATGCTGAGCTCTACTAGTGTGAAGACAAAGAGGGCAGTAGAGTTCTATGCTGAGCTCTACTAGTGTGAGGACAAAGAGGGCAGTAGAGTTCTATGCTGAGCTCTACTAGTGTGATGACAAAGAGGGCAGTAGAGTTCTATGCTGACCTCCACAAATGTGAGGACAAAGAGGATATAACAGTGACAACAGTTTCTTGATGGGCTCCCACAGGTGGCTGCAGAAGCTCAGGGTGAACTACAGCAACCATCGTCTTTGCAGGAGATATACACTGCATTAAAAGGCATGGAAAATGGTGGGCTTCCTGTTGACTTTTTAAAGTCTTTTTGGGCTATGTTGGGAGAGGATTGGCTAGCAGTGGTTAACGATAGTTTGACAGGAGGGTTACTACCGATAAGCTGCAGGAGGGCTGTCCTCACCCTACTGCCAAAAAAGGGTGACCTTATGGAGGTGAAGAACTGGAGGCCGGTGGCCTTATTGTGCACTGATTATAAGATCCTGTCTAAGGCTTTGTCCACCAGGCTGAGGGAGGTGATGGGGCAAATCATACCATACCAATCCTGCTGTGTTCCCGGCAGGCAGATAGGGGATAACAGTTCCCTGATTCTGGATGTTGTGGACGTCTCTAGGGCTGTTGGGTTGGATGCTGGTCTAATTTCAATTGATCAGGAAAAGGCATTTGACCGAGTTGAACATCAATACCTATGACGCAACTTTGAGGCATTTGGTTTCAGCCCTGGTTATACTGCCATGATCAGGGTGATATGTGGTGACATTGAAAGTCTATTGAAAGTTAACGGTGGCTTGAGTGCTCCTATTAAAGTGTGTAGAGGTATGAGGCAGGGGTGTTCGTTGTCCGTAATGTTAAATGCATCGCTATAGAGCCACTACCAGCATAAGAAGTTGCATTGAAGGGGTGAACATTTCAGAGGACATTCCTCCTATTGGTCTCTCAGCAGATGCTGATGATGTAGTTACTACGGTGAAACATCAAGAGGAGGTGGATTGTTTGAGTCTAATGGTTGATCGGTTTAGGGGAATAACCTCTGCAAAGGTAAATTGGCAAAAAAGTTGTTCTTCACAGATTGGGAAATGGTCTGGAGGGATCGTGGCATTGCCAGGGGGGCTGGAATGGTGTAAGGGTATCTTGGAGTGTACCTAGGGGATGAGGGGACTATGGAACAAAAATGTGGAATGGGGTGGTTGATATGGTGGAAGGAGGGTGAGGAGATGGCATTGGTTGTTATCTCGTATGTCATATAGGGGACACACTATTATTGTTAACAATGTGATTGCCTCTGCACCGTGACATCGGTTGTCATGTTTAGAGCCACGGTCTGGCCTTCTGGCCAAGATACAGGCAATTATTGTAGATTTTTGGGGGATAAATATCATTGGGTTCCACAAATTGTTTTGTATTTGTCAAAAGAGGAGGGGGGACAAGGTCTTGTACATCTTGCGAGTAGGGATGCCGCTTTCCGGTTCCAGTTTATTCAAAGGTTGCTTTATGGACCGAATATGTGGTGTGGAAAGGGGTGGCAGGTCTTGTATTACAGCAGGTAGGGGGATTAGCTTTAAAGAAGGCTTTATTTTTGGTTGATAGTAGCCAGATTTCTAGGGAGGGAGTACCTCCGTTTTACAGAGGCCTTCGTAGGGTTTGGAGTATAATGAAGGTGTCCAGAAGAACTACAGTGGAGTCAGTGCATTGGCTGCTGGAGGAACCTCTGGTGTTTGGGGCAAGACTGGATTGTACAACTGCAGCTGTTCCACATTTCTCCAAGATTCTGGTGAAGGGCAAAATCATCACCCTAAAACAGTTAATGGACATGGCTGGGTGCACCTTAATGGATGGAGGACGGGTGGCTGAACATTTGGGGGTGAGGTCAGAAAGGATTGTCAGACAACTGCTGGGAAGCTGCAGGAAGGCTCTGTCAGCAGAAGAGTGGATTTATGCTCAACAGTCACAAGGAAAAGGTACAAGATAGAAACGTCCCATTTCCAAGACCGGGGATTACACCCAATATCCCAGAGTCAGAAAGAAATGTGTTATTACTGGATTTGAGAGGGTTGGAAGAGGTGGGTTTGGATGAGGTGAATGGGAAGGATTTATATAGGGGGTGTGTCAAGGTTTTGAATAAAGATGAAGTGAAAAATAGAAAAGACACTCCTTGGAGGGTAAAACGGCCTTGGTGACAAGGTAAAGCCAGCATGGAGAGCACTGTACAAGCCAGCGTTACAAAAGGGTACTGGTGATAGGCAATGGAAGGTTTTGCATGGCATCAATGCAGTTTTGTTTCTGTCATTAATTCAGATGGATGTCCTTTTTTAATATAAGAGAAGCAGTTTTTCACTGTTTTATGGAGTGTGAGAGGATAAAGCCTCTATTTGAAATAATATAGTATGTTTTAAAGCTGTAGGGGAGATTTTCAATATCACTGTTTTGATTTGGGGGTTTCAATATAGTAAGCAACAGAAAATAAAATGTAAACTGTTAAATTTTATTTTGGGACAAGCTAGGAAACATAAAATAGACACGGGATATAGGCAGGATATAAGATGTGTTTTTTAGGGATTAGTCAAAGCGAGAATAAAAGTGGATTTTGAGTTCTTCTCGGCTGTAAAATATCTCCCATTGAGGAGAAGTGGTCTTACGAAGGAGTGGTTTGTTTTGTGGAGGAGAGGACATTATTTTTTGTTGATGAAATGCCTTTTTATTTATAATTTTTTTCAATGTTTATTTAACCTCTCTTGGGCACGTGAGACGGTAGCGTCCCACCTCTACAGCAGCCAGTGAAACTGCTGGGCGCCAAATTCAAATACAGAAATACTCATTATAAAAATGTATTTTAAAGATGAAAGATTTTAAAGATTAACTCCTTGTGAATCCAACCACAGTGTCAGATTTAAAAAATGCTTTACGGCGAAAGCATACATTACGATTATGAGAACATAGCCCACTAGACAAATCATTAGAAACAGTAGCCAGCCAGGTAGAACAGTTACACAATTTAGAAATAGAGATAAAATGTATCCCTTACCTTTGATGATCTACATATGGTTGCATTCAGCAGACATTCATTTACTCAATAAATGTTATTTTTGTTCGATAAAGTCTCTTTATACCCAAAAACCTCAGTTTTGTTCGCGCGTTTTCTTCAGTAATCCACAGGCTCAAACAAAGTAAAAACGGAAAGACAAAAAAATCCAAATTGTATCCGTAAAGTTCATAGAAACATGTCAAACGATGTTTATATTCAAACCTCAGGTTGTTTTTAGCCTAAATAATCAATAATATTTCAACCGGACAATAACGTCRTCAATATAAAATGTAAACAAGAAACGCACTCTCTCGGTCTTGCGCAGGAAAAAGCTCTGTGACACGGCAGGGTCCACTCATTCAGACTGCTCTTACTTCTCCTTCATTTTTCAGAATACAAGCCTGAAATTTTTTTTCTGAAGACTGTTGACATCTAGTGGAAGGCATAGAAACTGCATTTTGAGTCCTAAGTCAATGGATACTGTATTGGCATTGAATAGAAAACTAAAAAAAAAAAAAAAAAAACTACTTTCTGAATGGACTTTTCTCTGATTTTTGCCTGCCAAATTAGTTTTGTTATACTCACAGACACTATTTTAACAGTTTTGGAAACTTTAGAGTGTTTTCTATCCAAATCTACCAGTTATATGCATATCATATATTCTGGGCCCGAGATGCAGGCAGTTTAATTTGGGCCTGCATTTCATCCAAAATTCCGAATGCTGCCCCCTACCCTAGAGAAGTTAAGAATGACACGTGTTGTTTAATTTCTGAAAAGGCACAGTGTGCCATTATTTGTGTTACTACTTGAGCATAAAATAAAATCCTCTCTCTCTCTCTCTCTCTCTCTACATCTACTGTAACACTGACTGACAGTTAGGGGAGAGGGGCATGACAGCACAGCTATGAAACATGATTATATAATATGTATATATTATTCATCCCTTACATTTGTCTGTAAGAATTTGTTAGATTACTTGTTAGATATTACTGCACTGTCGGAACTAGAAGCACAAGCATTTCGCTACACTCGCATTAACCTCTGCTAACCATGTGTTTGTGACCAATAAAATGTGATTTGATTTACTAGCTATGGCAGGATGGATCGCTAGTGCTGCTGATATCTCCAGAACAGAACATGTACATACTGTTAGATAGATCAGCAGCAGTATTGGGGTAAACACAGGGGACAGGTTTACATACGCATAAGAACAGGAACAGAGGTATGAGGGGGGTAAACACAGAGGACAGGTTTACATACACATAAGAACAGGAACAGAGGTATGAGGGGGGTAAACACAGGGGACAGGTTTACATACACATAAGAACTGGAACAGAGGTATGAGGGGGGTAAACACAGGGGACAGGTTTACATACACATAAGAACAGGAACAGAGGTGTGAGGGGGGTAAACACAGGGGACAGGTTTACATACACATAAGAACAGGAACAGAGGTATGAGGGGGGTAAACACAGGGGACAGGTTTACATACGCATAAGAACAGGAACAGCGTATGATTGGGGTAACACAGGGGACAGGTTTTACGTACGCATATGAACAGGAACAGGGACAGAGGTCTGAGGGGGGTAAACACAGGGGACAGGTTTACATACGCATAAGAACAGGAAAGACAGAGGTATGAGGGGGTAAACAAGGGGACAGGTTACATACACATAAGAACAGGAACAGGGTATGAGGGGGGTAAACACAGGGGACAGGTTTACATACACATCATAAGGAACAGGAACAGAGGTATGAGGGGGGTAAACACAGGGGACAGGTTTACTAACGCATAAGACAAGTAACAAGGTATGAGGGGGGTAAAAACACGGGGACAGGTTTTACTACATAAGAAACAGGAACAGGAGGTATGAGGGGGGTAAACACAGGGGAACAGGTTTACATACGACATAAGAACAAGAACAGAGGGTATAAGGGGGTAAACACAGGGGACAGGTTTCATACACCAGTAAGAACAGGAACAAGGGAGAGGGTATGAGGGGGGTAACACAGGGGACAGGTTCATATACGCATAAGAACAGGAACAGAGGTATGAGGGGGGTAAACAAAAGGGGACAGGTTTACATACGCATAAGAAACAGGGAACAGAGGTATGAGGGGGTAAACAAGGGGACAGGTTTACATACCATAAGAACAGGACAGAGGTATGGAGGGGGGTAAACACAGGGGACAGGTTTACATACACATAAGAACGAGACAGAGGTATGAGGGGGAAACAAGGGGACAGGTTTACCATACACATAAAAGGGACAGGGTATGAGGGGGGTAAACAAGGGGACAGGTTTTACATACACATAAGAACAGAACAGAGGTATGAGGGGGGGTAAACAAGGGGACAGGTTTACATACACATAAGAAACAGGAACAGAGTATGAGGGGGGGTAAACACAGGGGACAGGTTACATACGCATAAGAACAGGAACAGAGGTATGAGGGGGGTAAACACAGGGGACAGGTTTACTACCATAAGAACAGGAACAGAGGTTATGAGGGGGGTAAACACAGGGGACAGGTTTATACAATAAACAGGAACAGGACAGAGGTATGAGGGGGGTAACACAGGGGACAGGTTTACATACCATAAGAACAGGAACAGAGGTATGAGGGGGGGGTAAACACAGGGGACAGGTTTACATACACATAAGAACAGGAACAGGAGAGGTATGAGGGGGGTAAACACAGGGGACAGGTTTAACATACACATAAGAACAGAGACATGAGGTATGAGGGGGGTTAAACACAGGGGACAGGTTTTACATACGCATAAGAACAGGAACAAGAGGGTATGAGGGGGTAAACAAAGGGGACAGGTTTACATACCATAAGAAAGGAACAGAGGTATGAGGGGGGAAACAGGGGACAGGTTTACATACACATAAGAACAGGGAACAGAGGTAATGAGGGGGGTAAACAAAGGGGACAGGTTTACATACACATAAGAACAGGACAGAGGTATGAAGGGGGGTAAACAAGGGGACAGGTTTACATACACATAAGAACAGAGACAGAGGTATGAGGGGGGGTAAAAAAAGGGGACAGTTTTTACATACACATAAGAACAGGAACGAGGGTATAGAGGGGGGTAAACACAGGGGACAGGTTTACATACACATAGAGAACAGGACAGAGGTATGAGGGGGGGTAAACACAGGGACAGGTTTACATACGCATAAGAACAGAGGTATGAAGGGGTAAACACAGGGGACAGGTTTACATACGCATAAAGAACAGGACAGAGGTATGAGGGGGGTAAACAAAGGGGACAGGTTTACATACACATAAGAACAGGGACAGAGGTATGAGGGGGGTAAACCAAAGGGGACAGGTTTACATACACATAAGAACAGAACAGAGGTATGAGGGGGGTAAACAAGGACAGGTTTACATACACATAAGAACAGAAGACAGAGGTATGAGGGGGGGTAAACAAGGGACAGGTTACATACACATAAAACAGGACAGAGGTATGAGGGGGTAAACAAGGGACAGTTTACATACACATAAGAACAGGGAACAGAGGTATGAGGGGGGTAAACACAGGGGACAGGTTTACATACACATAAGAACAGAGACAGAGGTATGAGGGGGGTAAAACAAGGGGACAGGTTACATACACATAAGACAGGGACAGAGGTATGAGGGGGGGGGGGTAAACACAGGGACAGGTTTATATACGCATAAGAACAGGACAGAGGTATGAGGGGGTAAAACAAAGGGGACAGGTTTACATACACACATAAGAACAGAGACAGAGGTATGAGGGGGGTAAACAAGGGACAGGTTTACATACACATAAGAAAGAGACAGAGGTATGAAGGGGGGGTACATTGGACTCTCATGACACCCCTGAGTCTAGCAGCAGACGAACATCCCATCTTCCTTAGAGAGCTGCCTCGTGGAGAGCACTGCCATTCTCCGTCTGAGAGAGAGAGAGTGAGTGATGGAGAGTGCAGTGGAGTGGTGAGTAGAGAGTGGTAGAGAGTGAGTAGAGAGTGAGTAGAGAGGAGTAGAGAGAAGAAGTGAGAGGGTGAGAGAGTGAGAGAGTGAGAGAGTGAGAGAAGTGAGAGAGAGAGAGAGAGAGAGAGAGAAGAGAGAGAGAGAGAGAGAGAGAGAGAGAGAGAGAGAGAGGAGAAGAGGAGAGAGGGGGAGAGAGAGAGAGAGGACCGATATATAGAAGCAAGAGAGAGGAGGTGATGTGGGAGAGAAAGAAACATTTATGTTATTCGCCAAAACTCTTTGTACACGAGCGCATGGTGGAACGGCCCATTCCAATACAAGCAGTTTCCTCCCTCTCTATATGCCTGGATGCTAGTGGCATGAGGCTGTAGAATACATTGGTCTATTGGTGGCATGAATGCAATGCAGACGAAACTGTGGAGCATCAATTTGTGGGCGCCATCTTGGATTTCCATAGTTTGTCAAAATTTAGTGTACAGTAACTGTGATTACTTAGACAAGCAGTAGTAAACACACAGAGCACCACAGCACACTGGATTCTCACACTACACCCAGCCAGGCTCCTGCCTTGTGACTAATTGCAACAAGCATGCTGTGTGTGTTGTGTGTGTGTGTGTGTGTGTGGGTGTGTGTGTGTGTGTGTGTGTGGTGTGTGGTGTACACGCACTAACTGTCTTTCCTCTAATCACCAGTATTACCAAACAATGCCAGGAAAGACCCCAAAAATCCAACAAATCGACCATTTAAAACCCAGGACTGCTCCTCCTGTGTTCCAACACACCCAATCCTGGTGCGTCTGACTGACCCTTACAGTTCAATGGTCAAAGCATGCCAATGAAAGGGCATCTGATCATCCAATACCACAGAATCCAGAAGACAAGGTATAAACAAGGACAAAAAGATCAAAATTGAGAAAAGACAAAAAGCTTCACAACCCACGGTTACATGGAACTAGAGGTGACTGGGCAATGAGTTTGGAGGGAGCACACACGCATACATCGAGGGACAGGAAACCAAACCGGCAGACCCTCCCCCACTTCCCCCCTCAAACGACTTCCTGTGTCGTTTCCCATGGCGATTAGTTGGTGATGTCACTGGAAAATGAGGAAATCGATTCACAAAGAAGATTAACTTCCTATCTGTTTGACTGAAGACTGAGGGGGGTTTTGTTTTGGGCCTTTATTTTACCACATTTTCTCACATTGCTTGTTTCATCGCTGCAACTCCGAAACATGACCCACCTAGACGCGCTAATTCTTAACACAGTGCTCGCTTAACCCAGAAGTCAGCAGCAACACCTCCGTGTCGGAGGAAACACTGTTCGACTGACGACCGAAGTCACCTTGAAGTAGTGCTGAGCGATTAGTGCTTTTTGAAGTCCCATTAAATGTATTATGAAATAATGACCTTACAATGACTATAGAGCTGTTTCATGGAAATTCCAAAACCAAAAAGTGAACATTCAATTGCCAGAACATTGAAAAGATTCCATTGTCTCCATCCCGAGATCTGTAGACAATGACGAGACGCATGTCTCCGCCCTAACAACCAGTGTTGTTGTCACAAAGGCGGGAAGGCAGGCGACAAGTTTAGGTCCAAAATAAACCCATGGAAACGTATTGGGCATATTTTGGACAGATTTTGGCGAGAGTGAGACCTCTCGCTTCGCTCGTTCCTCTCTGATCTGGAAAAAACTGGCGCAATGGATTATGGTCATTGTGGTTAATTACCATGTTTCTGCGCTGATCTAGGTTGAATATTTGCTTAAAGAAAACCACAACTCACTTCAGCCCAGCGTCCCACAGAGTTCTTGACTTGATTTCTCTCATGAATAATTGGATTTCTCTCGAGAGAAACGGCATGTTGAACTCACAAAAAAACTGAACTAAATGGAACTCAAGTAATTGAACCGACATTGGTAAATGAGTTTAACTTCTCTAGGATAGGGGGTAGCATTTTCACGTTTGGATGAAAAGCATACCCAAATTCAACTGCCAGCTACTCAACCCCAGAAGATAAGATATGCATATTGTTAGTAGATTTGGATAGAAAACACTCTGAAGTTTCTAAAACTGTTTGAATCATGTCTGTGAGTATAACAGAACTTATTTAGCAGGCGAAACCCCGAGGACAAACCATTCAGATGTTTTTTCTTTTGAGGTCACTCTCTTTTCAATGGATTTTCATTGGGAATACAGATTTCTAATTGACCTTCTTGCAGTTTCTACCGCTTCCACTGGATGTCACCAGTCTTTAGAAATTGGTTGAGGGTTTTTCCGTTGTGTAATGAAGAAGTACGGCCATTTTGAATCAGGGTCACTTGTTGTGTACTGTTAGATAGAGGCGCGTGACCAGAAAGGATGCTACAGATTGTTTTAATCCTGTATTGAACACAGATCATCCTGTCTTCAATTTGATTGATTATTTACGTTAAAAAATACCTAAAGTTGTATTACAAAAGTAGTTTGAAATGTTTTGGCAAAGTTTACAGGTAACTTTTGAGATATTTTGTAGTCATGTTTCACGAGTTGGAACCGGCATTTTCTGGATCAAACGCGCCAAATAAATTGACATTTGGATAGATATCGATAGAATTAATCGAGCAAAAGGACCATTTGTGATGTTTATGGGACATATTGGAGTGCCAACAACAGAAGCTCGTCAAAGGCATGAATTATATTTTTTATTTCTGCGTTTTGTGTCGCGCCTGCAGGGTTGAAATATGCTTATCTCTCTTAGTTTACAATGGTGCTAACTCAGATAATAGCATCGTTTGCTTTCGCCGAAAAGCCTATTTGAATTCTGACATGTTGGCTGGATTCACAACCAGTGTAGCTTTAATTTGGTATCTTTCATGTGTGATTTAATGAAAGTTAGATTTTTATAGTAATTTATTTGAATATGGCGCTCTGCATTTTCTCTGGCTTTTGGCCAAGTGAGACAGTAGCGTCCCGCCTAAACTCAGATTTTTGGATATAAATATGAACTTTACCGAACAAAACATATATGTATTGTGTAACATGAAGTCCTATGAGTGTCATCTGATGAAGATCATCAAAGGTTAGTGATTCATTTTATCTCTATTTATGCATTTTGTTACTCCTCTCTTAGGCTGGAAAAATGGATGCGTTTTTCTGTGGCTATGTACTGACCTAACATAATCGTTTGGTGTGCTTTCGCCGTAAATCCTTTCTGAAATCAGACATGTTGGCTGGATTCACAACAAGTGTAGCTTTAATTTGGTGTCTTTCATGTGTGATTTTATGAAAGTTGGATTTTTTTTGTAATTTATTTGAATTTGGCGCTCTGCATTTTTTCTGGCTTTTGGCCAAGTGGGACGTTAGCGTCCCACATATCCCAGAGAAGTGATTTACCAGAAAAAAATCAAATGTTGATTAATCGCTCAGCACTAGGAGTCACTAGAGCGTGATGAGCCAAGGAAAGACCACCAGGCCAAACCCTCCCCTAACCGGGACAGTGCTGGGCCAATTGTATGCCGCCCTATGGGGCTTCCAGTCATGGCCGGCTGTAACACAGCTGGGATTTCGAACCCCAGGCTGTAGTGGTGCCTCAGCACTGTGATGCAGTGCCTTGAAACCAAGATGACGTCGCGCCTAAGGGGCCTGAAGATTCCAACAGGCCCCTTAGGCGCGACGCCCACTGAAGGCCCATTCTGCTAACCTGCTAGGCCTGCTAGCTAACTTAAGCTACTTGGAAACCTACTAATTCCACGACTGGTCTATCGACGTCACCGCACGAAGAGGCAAAAACAGACTTACCCCCATCTGCTAACTGCTAGCTTGCCCCGGTCTGCTAACTGCTAACGTTAGCTTGCCTGCCCCGGTCTGCTAACTCCTAGCCCCTGCTAACTGCTTGCTTGCTAACCCGGTCTGCTAACTGCTAGCTTGTTTAGCCCCGGCCTTCTAACTGTTAGCTTGTTAGCATCGGCCTGCTAACTGTCTGAATCGCCGTGTCCCCAGTCAGCCCAACCACTCACTGGACCCATATGTTCACTTGGCTACGCATGCCTCTCTCTAATATCAATCTGCCTCGTCCATTACTGTCCTGGTTAGTGATTACGGTCTTATTTCACTGTAGAGCCTCTAGCCCTGCTCAATATGCCTTAACCAACCATGTTGTTCCACCTCCTACATATGCGATGACATCACCTGGTTTAAACGTCTCTAGAGACTATATCTCTCTCATCATTACTCAATGCCTAGGTTTACCTCCAATGTACTCACATCCTACTTTACCTTTGTCTGTACACTATGCCTTGAATCTACGCTATCGTGCCCAGAAACCTGCTCCTTTTAATCTATTTTCCGAACGTGCTAGACGGCCAGTTCGTATAGCATTTAGCCGTACCCTTATCCTACTCCTCCTCTGTTCCTCTGGTGATGTAGTGATGCAGAGGTTAATCCAGGTCCTACAGTGCCTAGCTCCACTCCTACTCCCCAGGTGCTCTCATTTGTTGACTTCTGTAACCGTAAAAGTCTTGGTTTCATGCATGTTAACATTAGAAGTCTACTCCCAACGTTTGTTTTACTCACTGCTTTAGCACACTCTGCCAACCCGGATGTCTTAGCCGTGTCTGAATCCTGGCTTAGGAAATCTCCATCGCTAACTATAACATTTTCCGCCAAGATAGAACTGCCAAAGGTGGCGGTGTTGCAATCTACTGCAAAGATAGCCTGCAGAGTTCTGTATTACTATCCAAGTCTGTACCCAAACAATTCGAGCTTCTACTTCTAAAAATTCACCTTTCCAGAAACAAGTCTCTCACTGTTGCCGCTTGCTATAGACCTCCCTCTGCCCCCAGCTGTGCCCTCGATACCATATGTGAATTGATTGCCCCCATCTATCTTCTGAGCTCGTGCTACTAGGTGACCTAAACTGGGACATGCTTAACACCCCGGCCATTCTACAATCTAAGATTGATGCCCTCAATCTCACACAAATTATCAATGAACCTCCCAGGTTCAACTCCAAATCCGTAAACTCAGGCACCCTCATAGATGTCATCCTAACTAACTCGCCCTCCAAATACACCTCTGCTGTTTTCAATCAATATCTCAGCAATCACTGCCTCATTGCCTGCATCCGTAATGGGTCTGCGACAAAACGACCACCCCTCATCACTGTCAAATGCTCCCTAAAACACTTCTGCAAACAGGCCTTTCTAATCCACCAGGCCGAGGTATCCTGGAATGATGACCTCATCCCGTCAGTAGATGATGCCTGGCTATTCTTTAAAAGTACCTTCCTCACCATCTTAAATAAGCATACCCCATTAAAAAATGTAGAACTAGGAATATATATAGTCCTTGGTTCACTCCAGACCTGTCTGCCCTTGACCAGCACAAAAACATCCTGTGGCGTTCTGCATTAGCATCGAATAGCCCCCGTGATATGCAACTTTTCAGGGAAGTTAGGAACAAATATACACAGGCAGTTTGAAAAAGCTAGCCTTAGCTTTCCTAACAGAAATTTGCATCCTGTAGTACTAACTCAAAAAGGTTCTGGGACACTGTAAAGTCCATGGAGAATAAGAGCATCTCCTCCCAGCTGCCCACTGCACTGAGGCTAGGAAACACTGTCACCACCGATAAATCCACTATAATTGAGAATTTCAATAAGCATTTCTCTACGGCTGGCCATGCTTTCCACCTGGCTACCCCTACCCCGGTCAACTGCTCGCACCCTCCACAGCAACCCGCCAAAGCCCCCACCATTTATCCTTCACCCAAATAGCTAATGTTCTGAAAGAGCTGCAAAATCTGGATCCCTACAAATCAGCCAGGCTAGACAATCTGGACCCTTTCATTCAAAAATTATCTGCTGAAATTGTTGCAACCCCTATTACTAGCCTGTTCAACCTCTCTTTCGCGTCGTCTGAGATTCCCAAAGATTGGAAAGCTGCCACAGTCATCCCCCTCTTCAAAGGTGGTGACACTCTAGACCCAAACTGCTACAGACTTATATCTATCCTACCCTGTGTTTCTAAGGTCTCCGAAAGCCAAGTTAACAAACAGATTACCGACCATTTCGAATCCCACCGTACCTTCTCCGCTATGCAATCTGGTTTCAGAGCTGGTCATGGGTGCACCTCAGCCACGCTCAAGGTCCTAAATGACATCATAACCGCCATCGATGAGAGACATTACTGTGCAGCCGTATTCATCGACCTGGCCAAGGATTTTGACTCTGTCAATCACCACATTCTTATTGGCAGACTCGACAGCCTTGGTTTCTCAAATGATTGCCTCACCTGGTTTACCAACTACTTCTCTGATAGAGTTCAGTGTGTCAAATCGGAGGGCCTGTTGTCCGGACCTCTAGCAGTCTCTATGGTGCCACAGGGTTCAATCCTTGGGCCGACTCTCTTCTCTGTATACATCAATGATGTTGCTCTTGCTGCTGGTGATTCTCTGATACACCTCTACGCAGACGACACCATTATGTATACTTCTGGCCCCTCTTTGGACACTGTGTTAACCTCTCTGGGGTAGGTGGGATGCAATCGTCCCACCTGGCCAATAGCCAGGGAAAATACAGAGAGAGAGAAGAGAGAGAGTGGAGGGGTGAAGAGAGAGAGGGGAGGGGTGAAGAGAGAGAGGGGAGGGGTGAAGAGAGAGAGGAGAGGGTAGAACGAGTAGGGACGAAGAGAGGGGGAGGCGGGTGAAAGAGAAGGAGGGTCGTGAAGAGATGGGCAGGGGTGAAGAGGAGGGGTGAAGAGAGAGAGGGGGGAAGAGGGGTGAAGGAGGGGAGCGGGTGAAGAGAGGGAGGGTGAAGAGAGAGAGGAGGGTAGAGAGAGGGAGGGTGAGAGAGAGAGGGGGAGTTGAAGGAGTGGAGGTGAGAGAGAGAGAGGAGAGGGTCGAAGAGAGGGGAGGGTGAAGAGAGAGAGGGGAGGGTAGAGAGGGGGGTAAGAGAGAGAGAGGAGGTGAAGAGAGGAGGGAGAGTGAAGAGAGAGAGGGAGGTGAAGAGAGAAGGGAGGGTGAAGAGAGAGAGGGAGGGTGAAGAGAGGGGAGGGTAAAGAGGAGAAGGGAGAGGGGGAGAAAGAGAGGGAGGTGAAGAGAGAGAGGGAGTAAGAGATGAGAGTGTATTAACTGCAGAACACCCATTACTACTCTCACTCTGTCTCTCTCCCATGTTCCACATCAATTATTCACTATATTGAATACCACATCATTCTAACCCCCTCACACACACACACACACACACACACACACACACACACACACATCACACACACACACACACCACACACACACACACACACACACACACACCGTTCTATTATCTGATCCATCACACAACACAGTGCCACACTGTATGTATGAACACACACACACAGCATCTCAAACTTCATCCTTGACCTACTCTGACCGCCCCTCACAAACACACACACTGTACGTTGCTGTGTTCTGCTAATATTACCGCAAAACCATATTCAGAAAGAGGTTGAGTAGAAGGAAGATTGTCCTTAGATACAGAACCAACTCATTAAAAACCCAGGAGACAGGCTTGAAACATTCATTACAAGGAGAGAGGAGAGAGTGTATCTTGAGCTAAAGAGACAGTCAGATTTACTGGAGCAACATCTGCAGGAGGGAAGAGAACTGTTACAAAGCTGAAGCATGGTTTCACTATGACTACCAGGTGATGCTAAATGCATCATACAGGGATTATTTCTGTATTTTGAAAGTTACATATCTTGAAAACTTGATTGCTGACAAAATGAAACAAATACCAAAATATTGTTTTTGGGAGGAGTTTTCCTTTAAGGCTGAGTTGACATTTAGCTCACCTCTCTTCACCTCCCTCTACAGGAGAACATGTTGTATTGAAGTAGAGACGCAGAGTGACCCCCCCCCAACAACACACCTGCAGAATAAAAGCTAACCTACGACACCCTCCTCATCCCCCTCCCAACCCATACCCACCCACCCCTGACTCCACAGTGACCCTGACCCCTAGACCGCTGACCTGGGAGTTGACGTCCATGCCGGCCTCCAGCAGGGTGTGCACGGCTGAGTGGTGCCCGTTGCGGGCGGCCAGGTGCAGGGGTGTGTGGCGCCTTGTCCCGTGGCTGCTCATCAGGTTGGGGTGGGCGGTCACCAACATACAGACCACCTGGGAAGGGAGGAGAGGTGAGGAGAGGGGAGGAGAGAGGGGTTCAAGCCCAGAGGACATGAGTTCTAAGATCTAAATGTGTAGTTATTTGATACAGGCCCTTGTCCGTTACTACAGTATTACATACGACATTGTTTTCAGACCGTCAGGACCACAAGCCACGTCAGGACCAAACGTATGTGGACACCTCCTCGTCGAACATCTCATTTCAAAATCATAGGCATTAATATGGAGTTGGTCCCCCCTTTACAGCCTCCACTCTTCCGGGAAGGCTTTCTACTAGATGTTGGAACATTGCTGCGGGGACTTGCTTCCATTCAGCCACTAGAGCATTAGTGTGGTGGGGCACTGATGTTGGGCGATTAGGCCTGGCTCGCAGTCTGCTTTCCAATTCATCCCAAAGCTGTCCGATGTGGTTGAGATCAGGGCTCTGTGCAGACCAGTCAAGTTCTTCCACACCAATTGACAAACCATTTCTGTATGGACCTTGTTTTGTGCACGGGGTTATTGTCATGCTGAAACAGGAAAGGACCTTCCCCAAACTGTTGCCACAAAGTTGGAAGCCCAGAATCGTATAGAATGTCATTGTATGCTGTAGCGTAAGGATTTCCTTTCACTGGAACTAAGGTGCCTAGCCCGAACCATGAAAAACAGCCCCAGACCATTATTCCTACGCCAAACTTTACAGTTGGCACTATGCATTGGGCGAGGTAGTGTTCTCCTGGAAGCCGCCAAACCTAGATCCGTCCGTCGGACTGCCAGATGGTGAAGCGTGATAAATTACTCCAGAGAACGCGTATCCAGTGCTCAATAGTCCAATGGCGGCGAGTTCTACACCACTCCAGCAGACGCTTGACATTGAGCATGGTGATCTTAGGCTTGTGTGCGGCTGCTCGGCCATGGAAACCCATTTCATGAAACTCCCGACAAACAGCTCTTGTGCTGACATTGCTTCCAGAGACAGTTTGGAACTCGGTGGTGTTTCAACCGAGGACAGACGATTTTTACACGCTACGCGCTTCAGCACTTGATGGTCCCATTCTGTGAAATTGTGTGGCCTACCACTTTGCGTCTGAGCCGTTGTTGCTCCTAGATGTTTCCACTTCACAATAACAGTACTTATAGTTGACTGGGGCAGCTCTAGCAGGGCAGAAATTTGATTTACTGACTTTCTGGAAAGGTCACATCCTATGACGGCACCACGTTGAGTCACTGAAATCTTCAGTACGGCCATTCTACTGCCAATGTTTGTATATGGAGATTGCATGGCTGTGTGCTCAATTACTTACACCTGTCAGCAACGGGTGTGGCTGAAACAGCCGAATCCACTAATTTGAAGGGGTGTCCACATACTTTTGTATATATAGTGTATTTTGTTGTAGTTCTGAACTAGCACAACTAATGAAACTAGTCAAAGGCTCTCCCTCTCTCAAATGCCTATAAAAGCCTTTTAAAATGACACAAATTACTTTTACAGTAACCCGGCCTAGACCACAGAGAGCAAGCAGAATCAGAGGCAGATTGGTTTGGGGAAACTCTGTAGAAGGAAGAAACCTTGCTCAGGTCCATCCTCACCTGAAGTCGTCCGTAGAGCGCGGCCAGGTCCAGGGGCGTCTCGTCGCGGCTGTTCCTCATGGTGGGGTCTGTCAGCTCCTGCAGTAGGATGGACACCACCTCAGAGTGGCCGTACTGGGCCGCACAGTGCAGCGCTGTCTCCCTCTCATGGTTCTGTATGCAGGGGGTAACAACTGTCTGAGTAAACAAACTATGTATCGCTTCACAATATGGATCCATCTATTATGTTGACCTCATGGACTGTCAGTCTTTGCATCCACAGCTCCATCTACTGTGTGGGACAAACTCTAGTGTCACACACACAGTTGACCAGAGGACTCTCCTGAATCTCCAGGGCAGTGTTCTTCTCTTCAACCCAATTCATCTGTCCCAGAACTGCCCACAGTAGCTTTCTATCCCCCCCTGCTGTCCGTCTATGGTCAGTGTAGCTTTCTATCCCCCCTGCTGTCCGTCTATGGTCAGTGTAGCCTTCTATCCCCCCTGCTGTCCGTCTATGGTCAGTGTAGCCTTCTATCCCCCCTGCTGTCCGTCTATGGTCAGTG
>NW_019944255.1:39772-58741 GCF_002910315.2 Salvelinus sp. IW2-2015 | reverse complement strand
GTGTGCCTTTTATCTCCCCTGCTAACAGTCTCTGTCAGTGTAGCCTTCTATCCCCACTGCTAACAGTCTTGGTCAGTGAGCCTTTCTACCCCCCCCTGTAACAGTCTATGTCCGTTAGCCTTCTATCCCCCTGCTAACAGTCCTATGGTCGTGTAGCTTCTATCCCCTGCTAACATCTGTCAGTTAGCCTTCTATCCCCCCCTGCTAACAGTCTCTGTCAGTGTAGCCTTCTATCCCCATGCTAAAGTCTATGGTCAGTGTAGCTTCTATCCCCCCTGCTAACAGTCTATGGTCAGTGTAGCCTTCTATCCCCCTGCTACGTTCTATGGTCAGTGAGCTTCTTCCCCCTGCTAACAGTCTCGTGGTCAGTGTAACCTTCTGTCCCCCTGTATGTCTATGTCAGTGTCAGCCTTCTAGATCCCCCCCTGCTAACAGTCTCTGTCAGTGTAGCCTTCTATCCCCCTGCTAACAGTCTCTGGTCAGTGTAGCCTTCTATCCCCCTGCTAAAGTCTATGTCAGTGTAGCCTTCTATCCCCCCTGCTAACAGTCTATGCAGTTGTACGCACGTCTATGGTCAGTGTAGCCTCCTGTCCCCCTGCTACAGTCTAGCAGTCGTAACTCTGTCCCCTGCTAAAGTCTATGTCAGTGTAGCCGTCTGTCCCCCTGCTACAGTCTATGGTCAGTGTAGCCTCTATCCCCACTGCTAACAGTCTATGGTCAGTGTAGCCTTCTATCCCCTGCTACAGTCTATGGTCCGTGTAGCCTTCTATCCCCTGCTAACAGTTCTATGGTCAGTGTACGCCTTCTATCCCCCTACTAACAGTCATGGTCAGTGTGCCTTCTATCCCCCTATCAACAGTCTATGGTCAGTGTAGCCTTCTATCCCCCCTGTTAACAGTTCTATGGTCAGTGTAGCCTTCTATCCCCCCTGCTAACAGTCTCCGTGTCAGTGTAGCCTTCTCATCCCTACTAACTAGTCTATCTGGTTCAGTGTAGCTTCTATCTCCATGTTAACAGTCTATGGTCAGTGTAGCTTCTATCCCCCATGTTAACAGTCTTAGGTCAGTGTAGCTTCTATCCCCCCCGTAACGTCTATGGTCAGTGTAGCCTTCTATCCCCTGCTAACAGTCTATGGTCAGTGTAGCCTTCTATCCCCCCTGTAACAGTCTATGGTCAGTGTAGCTTCTACCCCCCCTGCTAACAGCTCTATGGTCAGTGTAGCTTCTATCCCCCCCTGCTAACAGTCTCTTCAGTTAGCCTTCTATCACCCATGTAACAGTCTATGGTCAGTGTAGCCTTCTATCCCCCCTGTAACAGTCTCTGTCAGTGTAGCCTTCTATCCCCCTGCTAAACAGTCTATGGTCAGTGTAGCCTTCTATCCCCCCCTGCTAACAGTCTAGGTCAGTGAGCCTTCTATCCCCCGCCTGCTAACAGTCTATGGTCAGTGTACGCCTTCTGTCCCCCTGCTAACAGTCTATGGGGTTCCCCAAGTTTTTTGGGGTAGCCTTCTATCCCCTGCTAACGTCTATGTAGTGTGCCTTCTATCCCCATGTTAACAGGTCTATGGTCAGTGTAGCTTCTATCCCCTGCTAACAGCTCTAATGGTCAGTGTAGCCTTCTATCCCCCCTGCTAACAGTCTTATGTCAGGGTAGCTTATCCCCCCTGCAACAGTTATGGTCAGTTAGCCTTCTATCCCCTACTAACAGTCTATGTCAGTGTAGCCTTCTATCCCCATCACTAACAGTCTATGGTCAGTGTAGCCTTCTATCCCCCCTGTACAGTCTATGGTCAGTGTAGCCTTCTATCCCCCCTGTTAACAGTCTATGTCAGTGTAGCCTTTATCCCCCACTGCTATACAGTCTATGGTCAGTGTAGCCTTCTTTATCCCCCTGCTAACAATCTATCGTCAGTGTAGCCTCTATCCCCCCTGCAACAGTCTATGGTCAGTGTAGCCTTCTATCCCCCTGCTAACAGTCTTATGGTCAGTGTAGCCTTCTATCCCCCTGTAACAGTCTATGGTCAGTGTAGCCTTCTATCCCCCTGCTAACAGTCTACGTAGTGTAGCTTCTATCCCCCTGCTACAGTCTATGGTCAGTGTAGCCTTCTATCCCCCCTGCTAACAGTCTCTGTCAGTGTAGCCTTCTGTCCCCTTGCTAACAGTCTTGGTCAGTGTAGCTTCTATCCCCCTGCTAACAGTCTCTGTCAGTTGTAGCCTTCTATCCCCCTGCTAACAGTCTATGGTCAGTGTAGCCTTCTATCCCCCTGCTAACAGTCTATGGTCGTGTAGCCTTCTATCCCCCTGCTAACAGTCTATGGTCAGTGTAGCCTTCTATCCCCCTGCTAACGTCTCTGCCAGTGTAGTCTTCTATCCCCCTGCTAACAGTCTATGGTCAGTGTAGCCGTCTATCCCCTGCTAACATTCTATGTCAGTGTAGCCTTCTATCCCCCCTGCTAAGTCTATATGGTCAGTGTAGCCTTCTATCCCCCCCTGCTAACAGTCTTGGTCAGTGTAGCCTTCTATCCCCCTGCTAACAGTCTATGGTCAGTGTAGCCTTCTATCCCCCCTGCTAACAGTCTCTGTCAGTGTAGCCTTCTATCCCCCCTGCTAACAGTCTAATGGTCAGTGTAGCCTTCTATCCCCCCTGCTAACATCTCTGCAGTCGTAGCCTTTATCCCCCCCTGCTAACAGTCTATGGTCAGTGTAGCCCTTCTATCCCCCCTGCTAACAGTCTATGGTCAGTGTAGCCTTCTATCCCCCTGCTAAACAGTCTCTGCCAGTGTAGTCTTCTATCCCCTGCTAACCAGTCTATGTCATGTACTTCTATCCTCTGCTAACGTCTATGTCACGTGTAGCATTCTATCCCCCCTGCTAACAGTCTATGGTCAGTGTAGCCTTCTATCCCCCCTGCTAACAGTCTCTGTCAGTGTAGCCTTCTATCCCCCTGCTAACAGTCTATGGTCAGTGTAGCCTTCTATCCCCTCTGCTAACAGTCTCTGTCAGTGTAGCCTTCTATCCCCCTGCTAACAGTCTATGGTCAGTGTAGCTTCTATCCCCCTGCTAACAGTCTCTGTCAGTGTAGCCTTCTATCCCCCTGCTAACAGTCTATGGTCAGTGTAGCCTTCTACTATCCCCCCTGCTAACAGTCTCTGTCAGTTAGCCTTCTATCCCCCCTCGCTAACAGTCTATGTCAGTGTGCCTTCTATCCCCCCTGCTACAGTCTAATGGTCAGTGTAGCCTTCTTCCCCCCTGCTAGCAGCTATCGGTCAGTGTAGCCTTCTATCCCCCCTGCTAACAGTCTCTGCCAGTGTAGTCTTCTATCCCCCTGCTAACAGTCTCATGGTCAGTGTAGCCGTCTCCCCCTGCTAACAGTCTATGTCAGTGTAGCCTTCTATCCCCCTGCTAACAGTCCTATGGTCAGGTAGCCTTCTATATCCCCCTGCTACACAGTCTTCTGTCAGTGTAGCCCTCTATCCCCTGCTAACAGTCTATGTCAGTGTAGCCTTCTATCCCCCCTGCTAACAGTTCCTCTGTCAGTGTAGCCTTCTATCCCCCCTGCTAACAGTCTATGGTCAGTGTAGCCTTCTATCCCCCTGCTAACAGTCTCTGCCAGTGTAGCCTTCTATCCCCCTGCTAACAGTCTATGGTCAGTGTAGCCTTCTATCCCCCTGCTAACAGTCTATGGTCAGTTGTAGCCTTCTATCCCCCTGCTAACAGTCCTCTGCCAGTGTAGTCTTCTATCCCCTGCTAACAGTCTATGGTCAGTGTAGCTTCTATCCCCTGCTAACAGTCTATGGTCAGTGTACCTTCTATCCCCCTGCTAACAGTCATGGTCAGTGTGCCTTCTATCCCCCCTGCTAACAGTCTCTGTCAGTGTAGCCTCTATCCCCCTGCTAACAGTCTATGTCAGTGTAGCCTTCTATCCCCTCTGCTAACAGTCTCTGTCAGTTGTAAGCCTTCTATCCCCCCTGCTAACAGTCTTGGTCAGTGTAGCCTTCTATCCCCCTGCTAACAGTCTCTGTCAGTGTAGCCTTCTATCCCCCCTGCTAAAGTCTATGTCAGTGTAGCCTTCTATCCCCTGCTACAGTCTCTGTCAGTGTAGCCTTCTATCCCCCTGCTAACAGTCTATGGTCAGTGTAGCTTCTCCCCCTGCTAACAGTCTATGTCAGTGTAGCTTCTATCCCCCCTGCTAACAGTCTCTGTCAGTGTAGCCTTCTATCCCGTATGCTAACAGTCTTGTCAGTGTAGCTTCTATCCCCCTGCTAACAGTCTATGGTCAGTGTAGCCTTCTATCCCCCCTGCTAACAGTCTATGGTCAGTGTAGCCTTCTATCCCCCTGCTAACAGTCTATGTCAGTGTAGCTTCTATCCCCCTGCTAACAGCTATGGTCAGTGTTAGCCTTCTATCCCCCCTGCTAACAAGTCTTGTCAGTGTAGCCTTCTATCCCCCTGCTAACAGTCTTGTCAGTGTACGCCTTCTATCCCCCCTGCTAACAGTCTATGTCAGTGTAGCCTTCTATCCCTGCTAACAGTCTATGGTCAGTTAGCCTTCTATCCCCTGCTAACAGTCTATGGTCAGTGTAGCCTTCTATCCCCCTGCTAACAGTCTATGGTCCGGGTGGGCAACTGGCAGCCCTCCTTTTATTAGTCACTCTTCATTCATGATGCATATAAAACATTGAAAATGTGTACAATTGCAGGGGCTGCTAAAATGTTTTGCCCGCAAGGTGAGTAGGGGGACCATTGCACATCTGATCTATTGGTCAGTACCACACAACTCCTTGTCAGTCACATGCTCAGGATAATATCAGGCACTCTGTAGCATACAGGGCAGTGCAGGCCGCAGGATGAGGGCACACGCGCAACGCCGCCACAGTCAAAGCAAGCCGCAAGCGTCAGGAACACAGCCGACAGGAGACGAAAGCTGCGGCGGCTAGGACACGCCTACGGAGAGGAAGGCAGTACAGGACCAGCCGCACAGGGCAGTACAGGACACAGCCTACAGGGCAGGAACAAGACAACATCCCTACGGGTATACAGGACACAAAGCCCTACAGGGCAGTACAGGAACACAGCCCTACAGGGCAGTACAAGGACACACGCTACAGGCAGTACACGACACAGCCCTAGCAGGGCCAGTCAGGACAAGCCTACAGGGCAGACAGGACCACAGCCCTAACAGGCAGTACAGGACAGTACAGGTCTACAGGACGCCATACAGGAGCAGCAGCACCTACAAGGGCTACAGGACACTAACGCATAGACCACCCTACAGTGCAGTACAAGGACACAGCCCTAGCAGACAGGCACAGCCCGTACAGGAACAGCCCTACAGGGCAGTACCAGACACACCATACAGGGCAGTACAAGGACACAGCAGGAGAGCATTACAGAGGGATGATTGTGTCCACAAGCATCTGTTGAAACTGTATACCAGAACCCACACACACACCATCTCCATCACAACACACTCTCAGACAACTCGCTCCCTCTCACATGCGCACACACAGGACACCAGGGTTCATCTGTGGACACGAGATGGAATGGAAAAATTACTCTGTTCCAATAAGAGAGGAAAACACTCTTTCCTCCTAATTCTGTTGTGTAGTGTGTGGTGGCTGTGTGTAGTTCGTGTGTAGTGTGTGCTGTGTGTGAAACCTAACTAAGGGGGAACAGGCTAATCTAACTCTACTCGTGGGTCACTGGAGCTGGCATGGGAACACAGCACATTCACACAACAGGCACGTAAGAACGTAGTACACACCACACACCACACACACAACACACATCACCACACACACACACACCAGCCAGCATGAAAAACGCATACCATTCATAAGTTTGAACACACCTACTCATTCAAGGGTTCTTTCATTATTTGTACTATTTTCTTTACAATGTAGAATAATAGTGAAGACATCAACAACTATAAATAAACAGTATGATCATGTCAGTTAACCACAAAAAGTTTTAAATATCAAAATATCTTTTTTTTGAGATTCTTCAAATTCGGACCGTGTTGCCTTGAGTAGTCATCATGAGGTAGTCACGCTGAATGCATTTAAATTACAGTGCCTTGTTAAAATTAATATGTAGAATTTATTTCTAATGCATTGAGCCAATCAGTTGTGCTGTACAAAGTAGAGGGTGGTATACACAAGATAGCACTATGGAACTTTGAACGTTTCTTCAAGTGCCGTCTCAAAAACCATCACCAGGTATGATTGAAACTGGCTCTCTATGAGTACGCCAGCAGGAAAGAGACTCAGAGTTACCTCTGCTGCAGAGGATAATAATTAACCTGTTTGGCTGCAGGGGCAGATTGAAGTAGCTCTGATAAAGGTGCCATTTCAATCGGCTCGTACTCAATTCTTGCTCGTACAATATGCATATTATTATTACTATTGGATAGAAAACACTCTCTAGTTTCTAAAACCGTTTGAATATAACTGGGTAAAACAGAAACTCATTTGGCAGCAAACCTCTGACCAGGAAGTGGAAAGTCCTGAAAACCGATGCCTCTGTTCTCAGGCTGCCTATAATAGGCATGATACGTGTACTTAGTATACATGCACATCATACACCTTCCATAGATTCCAAGAGCATGAGAGAAGAAATGAGGGTTTATCTTTGGGCTGAGGTGGAATAAATCCTTTGGAATGAGTGTCACCCATTCCTTGTTTTCTGGAAGCCGAGGATGGACCTTGAATTCGCTTTCTGGAAAGCCTGTCGTTATAGGCGACTACTATCTCCGGCTGTTATTTATTTGATACATGTGGCAAATCATCGTAAGTATGTTTTTTTTCATATAGATTTTTATTACGATTATTGAATTTTTTCGGGACGTTTAGGCGTGTTTGCTTTTCTGCGCTATGTTTTCAGGAAGGAGAGCTTCGCCCACCTTTGCTAAGCTTTCTGTGCTAATTGACTGGAGAAGAGGACGTTCTAGAATCCAAAAAACGATGTTCTGACAAAGGACCTTGTAACAACATTCTGAGGAAGCATCATTCAAAAGTAGACCCATTTTATTTATGCTATTCATATATCGTCGAACTTTCTATTAGTTTGTGCCCAGGTTTTGGGCACTTCTCTCGCCATAACGTAAGCTTATGTCGTTAATGAATTATTTTTAGAATCAACCACTGCGATTGCATTAAGAACTCAGTTTATCTATCTTTCTATACAACAAGTATTTAGTATTTATAAATAGTTATTGGTCAGAATATGTGAGTGTCAATAAATACGACGTTGTGGAGAAAAGAGCTACGTTTTAGCACAATTAAAACACTGATTTCAGCTCTAAATATGCACATTTGTCGAAACAAAAACATAATGTGTATGTTATACCTTGATGTTATAGGACTTCATCTGATGAAGTTATCAAGGTTAGTCAAAAAATTAACTCTTTGCTGTTTGTACGGATCGCCTAACTTTTGCTGTGGGAAATGGCTTGTTTCTGGCTATTGTGGTAAGCTATATATGCCTAATATTGGTGTTTTCGCTGTAAAACACTTTAAGCAATCGGAAATATTGCTGGAATCACAAGATGCCTGTCTTTCATGTCTGTACAACCATGTAATTTTTCAGGAAGTTTTACTGATGAGTATGTTAGGTACTTTGGACGTTGGTGTCTGTAAATTACTCTGGCTGCTTCGTGTAGCTATTTCTGAGGTAGCTGTGATGGTAGCAGCAAGTAAAACTGATTGTATACTCAAATATGCACATTTTCGAACAAAAACAATAGATTTAATTGTTGTAACATGTTATACGGAACTGTCATCTGATGAACTTGCTTTCTTGGTTAGTTTGGTTGGATCTTGTTTAGTTATGTTGGTTTGTGCATGCTACCTGTGCTGGAAACAATGTCTGTCCTTTTTTGTATTTGTGGTGAGCTAACATAATATACGTGTGTTTCCGTACAAAACATTTTTAAAAATTCGACATTGTTGGCTGGATTCACAAGAGTGTTTATCTTCAAATGCTGTATGGACTTACGTTAATGTGGTGTGCAAGTTAAAATTTTCAAAAAAATAATTTTGAATTCGCCCCTGCACTTGAGCTGGCTGTTGTCCAAAGTTGTACCGGACGTCGGGCTGCACCAGGAAAGAAGTTTAAAGTAACTGCACTCAGATGCAGCCAAAATAAAATGCTCACAGAGTTCAAGTAACACAAACAGCATCTCAACATCAACGTTCAGCAGGAGACTGCGTGATTCAGGCATCGATTGTCGAAATTGCAGCAAAACCACTACTATAGGACAATTCCAATAAGAAGAAGAGACTTGCCTTGGCCAAAAACCGAGCATGTGACATTTAGACCTGTGGAAATCGGTCCTTGGTATGATGAGTCCAAATGTGCATTTTTTGTTCCAACCGTCCGTTCTTCATGAGACACAGAGAGGATGATCTTGCCTGTGTGGGTTTCCCACCGTGAAGCATGAGGAAGTAGGTATGAGTGTGGGAGTACTTTGGCTTGGTGACACTGGGCAGTCATTAGTTAGCAATCACACTTAACCAGCATGCCTACCACAGCATCGCCAGCAATACGACCATACCCTGTGTTGCCGCTTAAGTGGCGATATAATTTTGTTTTTCCACAGAACAATGACCCAAGCACCCTCCAAGGCTGTGTAAGGGGCATTTGACCTGAGAAGGAGAGTGATAGAGTGCTGCTCATATGACGGCCTTACATCACTCTGCTCAACCTCCAATTAGATGATTTGGGATGAGTTGACCCGACAGAGTAGAGAAAGCAGCCAACAGGCTTCAGCATAATGTGGAACTCTTTCAAACTTTGGAAAGCATTCTCATAAGCTGGTTGAGAGAAATGCCAAGAGTGCTGGAAGCTGTCATCAAGGAAAACTTACACAAACATACATGATATACAAACCTGGCAGTACATGTATGAACTACACACTATTCTGGACCCCCCTTTTTCGACTGCTATTTGCCTTCTTTCCCCTGACCTGACACAGAACAACCCCGAATAATTCTCTTCACAGCCACATACACGCTCCCCTCTCCTCACACGTTTGTGCTCTCACTACATGCCCCTCTTCCTCGAGAGCTATGGCACTCCCCTTTTCTCTCCTCCCGCATCCCCTTTACATTATTCCTCTTGAGTCAGTAAGGAAGGGAAAGGACGAGAAAGAAAAAAAAAAGAAGGCTCGCGAGAGGGAAAGAGGAAGAGAGAGAGAGGCAAAGAGAAAAGAGGAGAGAGAAAAAGAAAAGAGAGAGAGAAAGAAAAAAGAGAGACGAGAGAGAGAAAGAAGAGAGAGAGAGAGATCTAGAGGAAAGAGAGAAGAAGAGAGAAGAAAGGAAGACAGAGAAGAAAAAAGACGAGACGAGAGAAAGAAAGAGAGATCTAGAGGGAAGAGAGAGAGAGAGAGCAGGATTAGAGAAAGAGAGTTGTGGGAAGATGGAGAGATGAGAGAAGAAGAAAAAAGATAGAAGAGAGAGCTAGAGGAAGAGGGGAAAGAGAGAGTTGAGAGAAGAAGAGGGAAGAGAGCGAGAGAGAGAACAATGAATGAAAAAAGGTAAAATACAACAAACCCGACACAGCTTAGAACCACATACTGACCGATGCAGGGGCAAAAAACATTACAGCGTGCTACATGCGCTGCCGCCTGACGGCCAACAAAATCGTATCATTCCCCCTTGTAACAATCATACCTGTTAATTGAAAGCATTACAGGTGACAACCTCTATGAAGCTGCGTGAAGAAGCCAAGAGTGTCGCAAAAGCTGCACAAGGAAAAGGGTGGTCTTTGAGGGAACTAAAATATATTTCGATTTTTTTCACCACTTTTTTTTGTACTACATTCCATGTGTTATTTCATAGTTGTAATGTGTTCACTATTATTTTACAATGTAATAAAATAGTCAAAAATAAAGAAAAACCCTTGAATCAGTAAGTGCGTCCAAACTTGTTGACTGTGCGTATTTGTAGACACAAACAACGGGCATGTACTAGATAACATCACAAACTATCCGACTCCCCTTGTTTCACTGCTATTCCTTCTTCTCCCCTGACTTCTGAAACAGCATACACCCTGGAATATTCTCTTCACACACAACATACACGCTCCCCCTCTCCTCACACGTTTGCTCCTTCACTACATGCTCTCTTCTCGAGAGCTAATGGCACTCCTTTTTCCTCTCTCCCATCCCTCTTTCATTTTTGGGGAAACTCTGTAGAAGGAAGAAACCTTGCTCAGGTCCATCCTCACCTGAAGTCGTCCGTAGAGCGCGGCCAGGTCCAGGGGCGTCTCGTCGCGGCTGTTCCTCATGGTGGGGTCTGTCAGCTCCTGCAGTAGGATGGACACCACCTCAGAGTGGCCGTACTGGGCCGCACAGTGCAGCGCTGTCTCCCTCTCATGGTTCTGTATGCAGGGGGGAACAACTGTCTGAGTAAAAAAACTATGTATCGCTTCACAATATGGATCCATCTATTATGTTGACCTCATGGACTGTCAGTCTTTGCATCCACAGCTCCATCTACTGTGTGGGACAAACTCTAGTGTCACACACACAGTTGACCAGAGGACTCTCCTGAATCTCCAGGGCAGTGTTCTTCTCTTCAACCCAATTCATCTGTCCCAGAACTGCCCACAGTAGCCTTCTATCCCCCCCTGCTGTCCGTCTATGGTCAGTGTAGCCTTCTATCCCCCCCTGCTGTCCGTCTATGGTCAGTGTAGCCTTCTATCCCCCCTGCTAACAGTCTATGGTCAGTGTAGCCTTCTATCCCCCCTGCTAACAGTCTATGGTCAGTGTAGCCTTCTATCCCCCCTGCTAACAGTCTATGGTCAGTGTAGCCTTCTATCCCCCCCTGCTAACAGTCTATGGTCAGGGATGGGCAACTGGCAGCCCTCCTTTTATTAGTCACTCTCATTCAGATGTCATATAAAACATTGAAAATGTGTACAATTGCAGGGGGGCTGCTAAAATGTTTTGCCCGCAAGGTGAGGTAGGGGGGACCATTGCACATCCATGATCTATGGTCAGTACCACACAACCTCCTTGTCAGGTCACATGCTCAGGATAATATCAGGGCACTCTGTAGCATACAGGGCAGTGCAGGGCACAGCCGCACAGAGCAGTGCAGGGCACAGCCGCGCAGGGCACAGCCGCGCAGGGCAGTACAGAGCACAGCCGCACAGGGCAGTACAGGACACAGCCGTACAGGGCAGTACAGGACACAGCTCTACGGGGCAGTGTAGGACACAGCCCTACGGGGTAGTACAGGACACAGCCCTACAGGGCAGTACAGGACACAGCCCTACAGGGCAGTACAGGACACAGCCCTACAGGGCAGTACAGGACACAGCCCTACAGGGCAGTACAGGACACAGCCACCCCGTAGGCTGTGTCCTACACTGCCCCGCTAGAGCTTGTTCCTGTACTGCCCTGTACGGCTGTGTCCTGTACTGCCCTGTGCGGCTTGCTCTTGTACTGCCCTGCGCGGCTGTCCCTGCGCGGCTGTGCCCTGCACTGCTCTGTGCGGCTGTGCCCTGCACTGCCCTGTATGCTACAGAGTGCCCTGATATTATCCTGAGCATGTGACCTGACAAGGAGTTGTGTGGTACTGACCATAGATCATGGATGTGCAATGGTCCCCCCACCCTCACCTTGCGGGCAAAACATTTTAGCAGCCCCCCTGCAATTGTACACATTTTCAATGTTTTATATGACATCTGAATGAGAGTGACTAATAAAAGGAGGGCTGCCAGTTGCCCACCCGGACCATAGACTGTTAGCAGGGGGATAGAAGGCTACACTGACCATAGACTGTTAGCAGGGGGATAGAAGGCTACACTGACCATAGACTGTTAGCAGGGATAGAAGGCTACACTGACCATAGGACTGTTAGCAGGGGGGATAGAAGGCTACACTGACCATAGACTGTTAGCAGGGGGCATAGAAGGCCTACACTGACCAAGACTTGTTAGCAGGGGGGATAAAGGCGTACACTGACCATAGACTGTTAGCAGGGGGATAGAAGGCTACACTGACCATAGACTGTTAGCAGGGGGATAGAAGGCTACACTGACCATTAGACTGTTGCAGGGGGGATAGAAGGCTACACTGACCATAGACTGTTAGCAGGGGGGATAGAAGCTACACGACATAGACTGTTAGCAGGGGATAGAAGGCTACACTGACAGAGACTGTTAGCAGGGGATAGAAGCTACCACTGACCATAGACTGTTAGCAGGGGAGAGAAGGCTACAGCTGACCATAGACTGTTTAGCAGGGCGGATAGAAGGCTACACTGACAGAGACTGTTAGCAGGGGGGATAGAAGGCTACACTGACCATAGACTGTTAGCAGGGGGATAGAAGGTACACTGACAGAGACTGTTAGGCAGGGGGATAGAAGGCTACACTGACATAGACTGTTAGCAGGGGGGATAGAAGGCTACACTGACAGAGACTGTTAGCAGAGGGGGATAGAAGGCTACACTGACCATAGACTGTTAGAGGGGGATAGGAGGCTACACTGACAGAGACTGTTAGCAGGGGGATAGAGGCTACACTGACCATGACTGTTAGCAGGGGGATAGAAGGCTACACTGACCATAGACTGTTAGCAGGGGATAGAAGGCTACACTGACCATAGCTGTTAGCAGGGGATAGAAGACTACACTGGCAGAGACTGTTAGCAGGGGGATAGAAGGTACAACTGACCGATAGACTGTTAGCAGGGGATAGAAGGCTACACTGACCATAGACTGTTAGCAGGGGGGATAGAAGGCTACACTGGCAGAGACTGTTAGCAGGGGGATAGAAGGCTACACGACCATAGACTGTTAGCAGGGGGGATAGAAGGCTACACTGACAGAGAACTGTTAGCAGGGGGGATAGAAGGCTACACTGACCATAGACTGTTAGCCGGGGATAGAGGGCTACACTGACAGAGACTGTTAGCAGGGGGGATAGAAGGCTACACTGACCATAGAGCTGTTAGCAGGGGGATAGAAGGCTACACTGACCATAGACTGTTAGGCAGGGAAGACGCTACACTGACCATAGACTGTTAGCAGGGGGATAGAAGACTACACTGGCAGAGACTGTTAGCAGGGGGGATAGAAGGCTACACTGACCATAGCTGTAGCAGGGGGAAGAAGGCTACACTGACCATAGACTGTTAGCAGGGGGGATAGAAGGCTACACTGACCATAGACTGTTTAGCAGGGGGGATAGAAGGCTACACTGACAGAGACTGTTAGCAGGGGGGATAGAAGGCTACACTGACCATAGACTGTTAGCAGGGGGATAGAAGGCTACACTGACAGAGACTGTTAGCAGGGGGGATAGAAGGCTACACTGACCATAGACTGTTAGCAGGGGGATAGAAGGCTACACTGGACAGAGACTGTTAGCAGAGGGGGATAGAAGGCTCACGGACCATAGACTGTTAGCAGGGGGATAGAAGGCTACACTGACAGAGACTGTTAGCAGGGGGGATAGAAGGCTACACTGACCATAGACTGTTAGCAGGGGGGATAGAAGGCTCACTGACCATAGACTGTTAGCAGGGATAGAAGCTACACTGACCATAGACTGGTTAGCAGCGGGATAGAGACTACACTGGCAGAGACTGTTAGCAGGGGGATAGAAGGCTACACTGACCATAGACTGTTAGCAGGGGGGATAGAAGGGCTACACTGACCATAGACTGTTAGCAGGGGGGATAGAAGGTACACTGGCAGAGACTGTTAGCAGGGGGGATAGAAGGCTACACTGACCATAGACTGTTAGCAGGGGGGATAGAAGGCTACACTGACAGAGACTGTTAGCAGGGGGGATAGAAGGCTACACTGACCATAGACTGTTTAGCAGGGGGATAGAAGGCTACACTGACAGAGACTGTTAGCAGGGGGGGATAGAAGGCCACTGACCATAGACTTTAGCAGGGGGGATAGGAGGCTACACTGACATAGATGTTAGCAGGGGATAGACGGCTACACTGACCATAGACTGTTAGCAGGGGGATAGAAGACTACACTGGCAGAGACTGGTTAGCAGGGGGATAGAAGGCTACACTGACCATAGACTGTTAGCAGGGGATAGAAGGCTACACTGACCATAGACTGTTAGCAGGGGGGATAGAAGGCTACACTGACCATAGACTGTTAGCAGGGGGGATAGAAGGCTACACTGACAGAGACTGTTAGCAGGGGGGATAGAAGGCTAACACTGACCATAGACTGTTAGCAAGGGGGATCAGAAGGCTACACTGACAGAGACTGTTAGCAGGGGGGATAGAAGGCTACACTGACCATAGACTGTATAGCAGGGGGATAGAAGCTACACTCGTAGACTGTTAGCAGGGGGGATAGAAGGCTACACTGACCATAGACTGTTAGCAGGGGGATAGAAGGCTACACTTGACCATAGACTGTTAGCAGGGGGATAGAAGGCTACACTGACCATAGACTGTTAGCAGGGGGATAGAAGGCTACACTGACCATAGATTGTTAGCAGGGGGGATAGAAGGCTACACTGACCATAGACATGTTAGCAGTGGGGGATAGAAGGCTACACTGACCATAGACTGTTAACAGGGGGGATAGAAGGCTACACTGACCCATAGACTGTTAACAGGGGGGATAGAAGGCTACACTGACCATAGACTGTTAGTAGGGGATAGAAGGCTACACTGACATAGACTGTTAGTAGGGGATAGAAGGCTAACGACCATAACTGTTAGCAGGGGGGTATAAGCTACCCTGACCATAAGACTGTTAGCAGGGGGGATAGAAGGCTACACTGACCATTAGACTGTTAGCAGGGGATAGAAGGCTACACTGACCATAGACTGTTAGCATGGGGATAGACAGGAATCAGATAGAGTCGGGATAGAGGCTTACCCAAAACTTTGGGCCTAGACTGTTAGCAGGGGGACAGAAGGCGTACACTGACATAGACTGTTAGCAGGGTCGGGGGATAGAAGGCTCACTGACCATAGACTGTAGCAGGGGCGGGATAGAAGGCTACACTGACCATAGCTGTTAGCAGGGGGATAGACAGGTACATGACAGAGACTGTTAGCAGGGGGGATGAAGGCTACACTGACATAGACTGTTACATGGGTGATAGAAGGCTACACTGACAGAGACTGTTAGGAGTGGGGGATAAGAAGCATACCAGCTGAGACCATAGATCTGTTTAGCAGGGGATTGGTAGAAGGCTACACTGACCATAGACTGTTAGCAGGGGGGATAGAAGGCTACACTGACCATAGAACTGTTAGCAGGGGGGATAGAAGGCTACACTGACCATAGACGTTACAGGGGGAGAGAAAAGCTACACTTGACCTAGACTGTTAACATGGGGATAGAAGGCTACACTGACCATAGACTGTTAACAGGGAGATAGAAGGCTACACTGACCATAGACTGTTAGTAGGGGGGATAGAAGGCTACACTTGACACAGAGACTGTTAGCAGGGGGGATAGCAAGGCTACACTGACCATAGAACTGTTAACGGGGATAGAAGGCTACACTGACCATAGACTGTTGATAGGGGGATAGAAGGCTACACTGACCATGACTGTTAGTAGGGGGATAGAAGGCTACACTGACCATAGACTGTTAGCAGGGGATAGAAGGCTACACGACCATAGACTGTAGCAGGGGATAGAAGGCTACACTGACCATAGACTGTTAGCAGTGGGGATAAGAGGCTACACTGACCATAGACTGTAGCAGGGGGACAGACGGCTACACTGACAATAGACTGTTAGCAGTGGGACAGAGGTTACGACTGACTAGACTGTAAGCAGGGGGAAGGAGGCTACACACTGACCATAGACTGTAGGGGAGATGACACATCATAGACTGTTAGGGGGCGGATTAGAAGGCTACACTGACTAGACTTAGCAGGGGGATAGAAGGCTACACTGACCAAGACTGTTAGCAGGGGGGATCAGAAGGCTACACTGACAGAGACTGTTAGCGGGGGGGATAGAGGCTCACAAAACTGTTAGCGGATAAGGAAACATACAGTTGAGGGGCAGAAGGTTACACTGACCACGAGACTGTTAGCAGGGGGACAGAACGTACACTGACCATAGGAACTTAGCGAGGATAGAAGGCTAACACTTGACCATATGATGTTAGAGGGGGGATAGAAGCTACACTGACCATAGACTTTAGCAGGGGGATAGAAGGTACACTGACAGAGACTGTTAGCAGGGGGGGATAGAAGGGCACACTGACAGATGTTAGCAGGGGATAGAAGCTTACACTGACATAGACTGTTAGCAGGGGGGATAGAAGGCTACACGGACCATAGACTGTTAGCAGGGGGGGGTAGAAAGGCTACACTGACCAAGACTGTTAGCAGGGGGATAGAAGGCTACATGACAGAGACTTTAGCAGGGGAGATAAAAGGCCTACACTGACCATAGACGGACGCAGGGGGATAAGAAGGCTCATGACCATGACGGACGCTGGGGAGGATAGAGGCTACACTGACATAGACGGACAGCAGGGGGGATAGAAGCTCACTGACCATAGGACGGACAGCAGGGGCGATAGAAGGCTACACTGGGACGATAGAACGAGACAGCAGGGGGGATAGAAGCTTACACTGACCTAGACGGACAGCGAGGGGGGGATGAGACAAGCTACTGTGGGCAGTTCTGGGGACAGATGAATTGGGTTGAAGAAGAAAACCACTGCCCTGAGAGATTCAGGAGAGTCCTCTGGTCAACTGTGTGTGTGACACTAGAGTTTGTCCACACAGTAGATGGACGCTGTGGATGCAAAGACTGACAGTCCATGAGTCAACAACCTCCACCTGAATTTGCGATGGCCAGCGGTGAATGTGTCGAACGCCCATAGGGCCGCCTCCGCCCCCCCATTGATTTGTGACATACTGTTTCAGACAGTTTGTTACCCCTCATACAGAACACATGAAGGGAGACAGCGCTGCACTGTGCGGCCTACGGCCATTCTGAGTGGTGTCCATCCTACTGCAGGAGCTGAACAGACCCACCATGAGGACAGCCGCGACGGACGCCCTGGACCTGGCCGCGCTTACGGACGACTTCAGGTGAGGGATGGACCTGAGCAAGGTTTCTTCCTTCTACACGGTTCTCCCCAAACAATCTGCTTCTGATTCTGCTTGCATCTCGTTGTGGTCTAGCGCGGGTTACTGTAAAGTAATTGTGTCATTTTAAAAGGCTTTTATAGGCATTGAGAGAGGGAGAGCCTTTGACTAGTTTATTAGTTGTGCTAGTTCTAGCACTTACAACAAGAAATACACTAATAATATACAAAGTATGTGACACCCTTCAATTAGTGATTGGTGTTTCCACACACCGTGCTGACAGTGTAAGTAATTAGCACACAGGCCATTGCAATCTCCATTACAAACATTGGCAGTAGAATGGCCGTACTGAAGATTTCAGTGATTCAGACGTGGTTGCGTCATAGACTGTGACCTTCCAGAAAAGTCGTAAATCAAATTTTCTGCCTCGCTAGAGCTGCCCCAGTAACTATAGTACTGTTATTGTGAAGTGAAACATCTAGAGGGCAACAACGGCCTACATACGCAAAGTGTAGGCCACACAATTCACAGAATGGGACCATCAAGTGCGAACGGCGTAGCGTGTAAAAATGTCTGTCCTCGGTTGAAACACCACCGAGTCACAACTGTCTTGAAGCCAATGTCAGCCATGAGCTGTTTGTCGGGAGGTTCATGAAGATGGTTTCCATGGCGAGCAGCCGACACAAGCTAAGATGACCATGCCTCATGTCAAGGGTCTGGCTGGATGGTTGTAGAACTCGCCGCCATTGGACTCATTGAGCACTGATACGCGTTCTCTGGAGTAAGTTTATCACGCTTCACCATCTCGGCAGTCGACGGACGGATCAAGGTTTGGCGGCTTCCAGGAGAACACTGCCCAATGCTAGTGCCAACTGTTAAAGTTTGGCGGTAGAATAATGGTCTGGGCTGTTTTCATGGTTCGGGCTAGGCACCTTAAGTTCCAGTGAAAGGAAACATCCTTACGCCAGCATACAATGACATTCATATACGATTCTGGGCTTCAACTTTGTGGCACAGTTTTGGGAAGGTCTCTTTCCTGTTTCAGCATGACAATAACCCGTGCAGAAAACAAGGTGCATACAGAATGGTTTGTCAATTTGGTGTGGAAGAATTGACTGGTCTGCACAGAGCCTGGATCTCAACCACATCGACACTTTGGGATGATTAGTGGAAAGCAGACTGCGAGCCAGGCCTAATGCCCAACATCAGTGCCCCACCACACTAATGCTCTTAGTGGCCTGTAATGACAAGTCCCCGCAGCAATGTTTCCACATCTAGTAGAAAGCCTTCCCGAAGAGTGGAGGTGTAAAGGGGGACCAACTCATATAATGCCTGATGATTTTGAAATGAGATGTTCGACGAAGGAGGTGTCACACGTTTGGTCCTACGGGCTTGTGGCCTGACGTTGAAAAACAATCGGTATGTATACTGTAGGTAACGGAAAGGGCCTGTATCAAATAACACACATTTAGATCTTAGAACTCATGTCATCTGGGCTTGAACCCTCTCTCCTCCCCTCTCCTCCTTCCGCTCTTCCCAGGATGGTCGCATGTTGGTTGACCGCCACCCCAACCTGATGAGCAGCCACGGACAAGGCTCCCACACCCTGCACCTGGCGCCCGCAACGGGCCCACTCAGCCGTGCACACCCTGCTGAGGCAGGCATGGAGTTCAAACTCCCAGGTAGTGGTCTAGGGTCAGGGTCACTGTGGAATAGGGGTGGGTGGGTATCGGTGGGAGGGGGATGAGGAGGTGTCTACGGTTAAGTCTTTTTACTTCTGCAGGTGTGTTGTTGGGGGGGCACTCTTGCGTCCTTTCTAATACTCTTCAATACAAACATGTTCTCCTTAGAGGGAGGTGAAAAGGTGAGCTAAATGTCAACTCAGCCTTAAAGAAAATCTCTCTCTTTTTTATTC
>NW_019944255.1:33084-39747 GCF_002910315.2 Salvelinus sp. IW2-2015 | reverse complement strand
GGGCAGTACAGGACACAGCCCTACAGGGCAGTACAGGACACAGCCCTACAGGGCAGTACAGGACACAGCCCTACAGGGCAGTACAGGACACAGCCATACAGGGCAGTACAGGACACAGCCATACAGGGCAGTACAGGACACAGTCATACAGGGCAGTACAGGACACAGCCCTACAGGGCAGTACAAGACACAGCCCTACAGGGCAGTACAGGACACAGCCCTACAGGGCAGTACAGGACACAGCCCTACAGGGCAGTACAAGACACAGCCATACAGGGCAGTACAGGACACAGCAGGAGAGCATTACAGAGGGGGATGATTGGTTCCACAAGCATGCTGTTGAAACTGTATACCAGACACACACACACACACATCTCCCACTCACAGACAAACACTCTCAGACACTCGCTCCCTCTCACATGCGCACACACAGGCACACCAGGGTTCATTGTGGACACGAGATGGAATGGAAAATTACGTGCTGGTTCAATTAAGAGAGGAAACATCCTTTTCCTCCTAATTCTGTGTGTGTAGTGTGTGGGTGTGTGTGTAGTGTGTGTGTGTAGTGTGTGGTCTGTGTGTGAATCCCTAACTGTAAGGGGGAACAGGCTAATCTAACTCTACTCTGGGTCACTGGAGCTGGGCATGGGAACACAGCACATTCACACACACAGGCACGTAAGAACGTAGGTACACACACACACACACACACACACACACACACACACACACACACACACAGGCATGCATGAACGTACAGTACCAGTCATAAGTTTGAACACACCTACTCATTCAAGGGTTTTTCATTATTTGTACTATTTTCTACATTGTAGAATAATAGTGAAGACATCACAACTATGAAATAACACATATGGAATCATGTAGTAACCACAAAAAGTGTTAAATATATCAAAATATCTTTTTTATTTGAGATTCTTCAAATTAGCCACCGTTTGCCTTGAGGTAGTCATCATGAGGTAGTCACCTGGAATGCATTTAAATTAACAGGTGCCTTGTTAAAAGTTAATATGTAGAATTTATTTCCTTAATGCATTTGAGCCAATCAGTTGTGCTGTGACAAAGTAGGGGTGGTATACACAAGATAGCACTATGGAACTTTGAACGTTTCTTCAAGTGCCGTCTCAAAAACCATCAAGCGCTATGATGAAACTGGCTCTCATGAGGACCGCCACAGGAAAGGAAGACTCAGAGTTACCTCTGCTGCAGAGGATAAGTTAATTAACCTGTTTGGGCTGCAGGGGCAGTATTGAGTAGCTCTGATAAAAGGTGCCCATTTCAAACGGCCTCGTACTCAATTCTTGCTCGTACAATATGCATATTATTATTACTATTGGATAGAAAACACTCTCTAGTTTCTAAAACCGTTTGAATTATATCTGTGAGTAAAACAGAACTCATTTGGCAGCAAACTTCCTGACCAGGAAGTGGAAAGTCTGAAAACGATGCTCTGTTCTAGGGACTGCCTATAAATAGGCATGATACGTATTAGTATACATGCACATCATACACCTTCCACTAGATGTCAAGAGGCAGTGAGAGAAGAAATGAGGTGTTTATCTTGGTCTGAGGTGGAATAAATCCTCTTGGAATGACGTGTCACCCATTTCCTGTTTTCTGGAAAGCGCGAGGATGGACCTGGAATTGCCTTCTGGAAAGCTGTCGTTATAGGCGACTACTATCTCCGGCTTTGATTTTATTTGATACATGTGACAATATCATCGTAAAGTATGTTTTTTCAATATAGTTTTATTAGATTATTGAATTTTTTTCGGGACGTTAGGCGTGTTGCTTTGTCTGCGTATGTTCAGGAAGGAGAGCTTCGCGCCACTTTGCTAGCTTTCTGTGCTAATTGACTGGAGAAGAGGACGTTCTAAATCCAAACAACGATTGTTCTGGACAAAGGACCYCTTGTACAACATTCTGATGGAAGATCATCAAAAGTAGGACCCATTTTATGATGCTATTTCATATATCTGTCGAACTGTGTACTATTAGTTTTGTGCCCAGGTTTTGGGCACTCTCTCGCCATAACGTAAGCTTTATGTCGTAATGAAGTTATTTTTAGAATTCTAACACTGCGATTGCATTAAGAACTAGTGTATCTATCATTTCCTATACAACATGTATTTTTTAGTCATGTTTATAAATAGTTATTTGGTCAGAATATGTGAGTGTCAGATAAATACGACGTTGTGGGAAAAAGAGCTACGTTAGCACAATGTATAACCACTGATTTCAGCTCTAAATATGCACATTTTCGAACAAAACATAAGTGTATGTATAACCTGATGTTATAGGACTGTCATCTGATGAAGCTTATCAAGGTTAGTCAAAAATTATTAATCTTTTGCTGGTTTGTTACGATCGCTAACTTTTGCTGCTGGGAAATGGCTTGTGTTTCTGGCTATTGTGGTAAGCTAATATAATGCTATATTGTGTTTTCGCTGTAAAACACTTAAGAAATCGGAAATATTGGCTGGAATCACAAGATGCCTGTCTTTCATTTGCTGTACACCATGTATTTTTCAGAAATGTTTTATGATGAGTATTTAGGTATTTGACGTTGGTGTCTGTAATTACTCTGGCTGCTTCGGTGCTATTTCCTGACGGTAGCTGTTGTGGTACGCAGCAATGTAAAACTGATTTATACCTCAAATATGCACATTTTCGAACAAAACATAGATTTATTTGTGTAACATGTTATAGGACTGTCATCTGATGAAAGTTGTTTCTTTGGTTAGTTTGGTTGGATCTTGTTTAGTATGTTGGTTTGTGCATGCTACCTGTGCTGTGAAAATGTCTGTCCTTTTTGTATTGGTGGTGAGCTAACATAAATATATGTGGTTTTTCGCTGTAAAACATTTTAAAATCGGACATGTTGGCTGGATTCACAAGATGTTTATCTTTCAATATGCTGTATTGGACTTGTTAATGTGTGAAATGTTAAATATTTCAAAAAAATATATTTTTGAATTTCGCGCCCTGCACTTGAGCTGGCTGTTGTCCATAAGTGGTACCGACGTCGGGCGTTGCAGCCAGAAGAAGTTTAAAGTTAACTGCACTTCAGATTGCAGCCAAAATAAATGCTCACAGAGTTCAAGTAACAAACACATCTCAACATCAACTGTTCAGCAGGAGACTGCGTGATTCAGGCATTCATTGCGAATTGCTGCAAAGAAACCACTACTATAGGACACCAATAAGAAGAAGAGACTTGCTTGGGCCAAAAACACGAGCAATGGACATTAGAACCTGTGGAAATCGGTCCTTGGTATGATGAGTCCAAATGTGCGTTTTTGGTTCCAACCGCCGTGTCTTCATGAGACACAGAGTAGGATGATCTCTGCATGTGTGGTTTCCCACCGTGAACATGGAGGAGGTAGTGTGATGGTGTGGGGGTACTTTGCTGGTGACACTGGCAGTCATTTAGTTAGAATCACACTTAACCAAGCATGGCTACCACAGCATTCGCAGCAATACGCCCATACCTGGTTTGCGCTTAGTGGGACTATAATTTTGTTTTTCAACAGAACAATGACCCAACACACCTCCAGGCTGTGTAAGGGCTATTTGACCGAGAAGGAGAGTGATAGAGTGCTGCATCAGATGACCTGGCCTTTCACAATCACCTGACCTCAACCCAATTAGATGATTTGGGATGAGTTGGACCGAGAGTGAAGAAAAGCAGCCAACAGTGCTCAGCATATGTGGGAACTCCTTCAAAACTGTTGGAAAGCATTCTTCATGAAGCTGGTTGAGAGAATGCCAAGAGTGTGGAAAGCTGTCATCAAGGAAAACTTCACAAAAACATACATATATACAAACACGGGCATGTACAGTATGAACATACACACTATTCTGGACCCCCTTTTTCACTGCCTATTGCCTTCTTTCCCCCGACTCTGAAACAGCATACACCCCTGGAATATTCTCTTCACACACACATACACGCTCCCCCTCTCCTCACACGTTTGTGCTCTCACTACATGCCTCTCTTCCCTCGAGAGCTATGGCACTCCCCTTTTCCTCTCCTCCCCATCCCCTCTTTAATTTATCTCTCTGAGTACAGTGGAGGGAAGGAAAGAAGAGAGAAAAGCTCGAGAGGGAAAGAGAGAGAGAGAGAGAGAGCAGGATAGAGAAAGAGAGGAGAGAAAGAAAGAAAGAGAGAGAGAGAAAGAAAAAAGAGAGAGCGAGAGAGAGAAAGAAGAGAGAGAGAGAGATCTAGAGGGAAAGAGAGAGAAGAGAGAAAAGAAAGAGAAGAGAGAGAAAGAAAGAGAGAAGAGAAAAGAGAAGAGGAGGATCTAGAGGAAAGAGAGAGAGAGAAGCAGGATAGAGAAAGAGAGTGTGAGAAGAGGGAGAGAGAGAGAGAAAGAAAAAGATAGAAGAGAGAGCGAGAGAAGAGGAAAGAGAGAGTGAGAGAAGAGAGGAAAGAAGAGCGAGAGAGAGAACATGATGAAAAAAGGTAAAAATACACAAACCCACACAGTAAAACACATCATGACCGATGCAGGGGGCAAAAACACTACAGCGTGCTACAGCGCTGCGCCTGACGGGCCAAACAATCGCTCCATTCCCCCTTTTACAAGTCATACCTGTTAATTGAAATGCATTACAGGTGACAACCTCATGAAGCTGGTTGATGAGATGCCAAGAGTGGTGCAAAGCTGTCATCAAGGAAAAGGGTGGCTACTTTGAGGAACTAAAATATATTTCGATTTTTTTCACACTTTTTTTTGGTTACTACATGATTCCATGTGTTATTTCATAGTTGTAATGTGGTTCACTATTATTTTACAATGTATAAAATAGTCAAAAATAAAGAAAAACCCTTGAATCAGTAGGTGCGTCCAAACTTTTTGACTGGTTCTGTAGTCACAAACACGGGCAGGTACAGTATGAACATACACACTATTCCGGACCCCCCTTTTTCCACTGCTATTGCCTTCTTTCCCCCTGACTCTGAAACAGCATACACCCCTGGAATATTCTCTTCACACACACATACACGCTCCCCCTCTCCTCACACGTTTGTGCCTCTCACTACATGCCTCTCTTCCCTCGAGAGCTATGGCACTCCCCTTTTCTCTCCTCCCCATCCCTCTTTCATTTATTCCTCTCTCAGTACAATGGAGGAAAGAGAGAGAGAGGAGAGAGGGAAAGAGAAAGAGAGAGAGAGAGAAGAGCGAGAGAGGGAGGGAAAGAGAAAGAGAAGAGAGGAAAGAGGAAGAGAGGAGGAAGAGAACAGTGATGGAAAAAAAAGGTAAAAGACACATACTGACCGAAGCAGGGGCAAAAAACACTACAGCCTGCTACAGCGCAGCACCTGATGGGCAAATCAAAATGCTCCGTTCCCCCTTCTCCCCTTTTCTATAGTGGAATCTTCCATAACAGAACTGTGCGCACTGCTGATACAGAGAGGGTGGGATAGAGACAGGAACCGTCACTCTATGTTGTCAAAGGAAGCCAATATATTTCCATTAGCTCTGACAGCTTACTGATATCAGCCAGCAGACTGCGCATAATCGCTGAATGAGCTATAAGGAACAGCAACTGCTGTTAAAACACACCAATACCTGTCTGTCATAACGTGTTCTGCTAACAACACACAATACCCTGTCTGTCATAACGTGTGTGCTAATAACACACCAATACCTGTCTGTCATAATGTGTGCTGCTAATAACACACCAATACCTGTCTGTCATAACGTGTTCTGCTAATAACCACCAATACCTGTCTGTCATAACGTGTGCTGCTAATAACACACCAATACCGGTCTGTCATAACGTGTGCTGCTAATAACAAACCAATACCTGTCTGTCATAACGTGTGCTGCTAATAACACACCAATACCTGTCTGTCATAACGTGTTCCTGCTAATAACACACCAATACCTGGCTGTCATAATGTGTTCTGCTAATAACACACCAAACATGTCTGTCATAATGTGTTCTGCTAATAACACACCAATACATGTCTGTCATAATGTGTTCTGCTAATAACACACCAATACCTGTCTGTCATAATGTGTTCTGCTAATAACACACCAATACCTGTCTGTCATAATGTGTTCTGCTAATAACACACCAATACCTGTCTGTCATAATGTGTGCTGCTAATAACACACCAATACCTGGCTGTCATAATGTGTTCTGCTAATAACACACCAATACCTGTCTGTCATAATGTGTTCTGATAATACACAACCAATACCTGTCTGTCATAATGTGTGCTGCTAATAACACACCAATACCTGGCTGTCATAACGTGTGCTGCTAATAACACACCAATACCTGGCTGTCATAACGTGTTCTGCTAATACACACATCCAATACCTGTCTGTCATAACGTGTGCGTTGAGTTATTTAGTACACGGATGTTATACATTGTTGTTCATATCATTCTATGAATGCTAAAATGCTCAAAACTAGCTGTGTGATTTGTGGAACGCCTCACGACTAACGATGAATCTTATAGTGAATGTACATGATGCAGTTATAGCGCCTATTGATTAAATACTGAACAGTCAATGATCAGAAACTATTTTGCTTGTTCATTTTCACTGCAGCCTGTTCTCACACAGAAACACACAAATGTATAGGCATACACGCTCTCAGCTCACACACACCAAGGAACGTACTGAC
>NW_019944255.1:0-28121 GCF_002910315.2 Salvelinus sp. IW2-2015 | reverse complement strand
CCTCCTCTTCCTCACTCACACAGACACACACACACAGAACCACCCTCCTCCACTCACACACACAGAACCCCCCTCTCACTCACACACACAGAACCCCCCCCCCCCTCACTCACACACACAGAACCGCCCCTCACACTCACACAGACGCACACACAGAACCCCCTCTCTCACTCACACAGACACACACACACACAGAACCCTCCCTCCTCTCTCATCCACACAGAACCACCCCCTCACTCACACACACAGAACCCCCTCTCTCACTCACACAGACACACACACACACAGAACCCCCCCACCCACCCCACTCACTCACTCACTCACTCACTCACACAGATAGACACACTTTTAAATGTTTTGCCAAGTTTGTTTACCTAGCTCCTCCTGTATGTTAATGTGAATGTTAGTGATAATGCTATGCAGCAAGAAACGGTGCCTGGTGTTCTCTCAGACAGATCGCTGGTTACACAGTGGTTGTTCAAATAAGCACACTTGCCCTCTGATTTCATCTTCCTGATAGCCTGAAATTACCTGTTTATTTACACGCCTCTAGCTGTGTACTTATCCTCTGTAGATCAGCTAGGATAGCTGTGGTGTGTGTGTGTGTGGTTGTGGTGGTGTTGTGTGTGTGTTGTGTGTGTGTGTGTTGTGTGTGTTGTGTGTGTGTGTGTGGGTGTGAGTATGAGTGAAGAGGGGGGTTTGAACGTGTATATTATATTTGTGTGAATCTTGGTTGTTGAGGGGGGTTCTGTGTGTGTGTGAGTGAGGGGGGATTCTGTGTGTTTGTGTCTGTGTCAGTGAGAGGGGGGGTGGAGAGACAAAGGGAGCGAGATGGAAAAGAGAAATGAAGAAGATGAGAGTTTTAAAAAGACAGCTTTGATAGGCAATAGACTGCGGGAGAGAGAGAGAGAGAAGCAGGATTGAGGAACAAAGGGAAAATGAGAAGAACAAGACGGAGAGAGAGAGACGGAGAGAGAGAGACGGAGAGAGAAAGATGGAGAGAGAGAAGCCCTCTTGTGGCTAACACTTCACAGCCAATTGACCCACTCTCTCTGGCATTAGCACTGGGAGAGAGAGAGATCCTCCACACATCACACTATATCCTTGGATGGGCACCGACTTCCTGTTTTTAATAGAGGGAACTTTCACACGTTCCCAGTATTCCAAAAAGCTATTTGCCAGGAAGCATATGGTTCCATTTAAAAACTCTGTGGCAATGTTCAACACACACACCCCACAGGCAGTAACCTCAGCTCACACTCATGACCTCTGACCTATGTCATGGCTCAAAGAGAGGGCAATGTTGCACCTGGTGAAAGGCTGGAGGTGTCCCCTCTTTAGGCATTTTATACACCCTATAAAGTTACAGCAGCAGTCTAGCGTACTGATGTGTCTTAGCTTATTTTTGTTGTTTGGGTCTAATTGTGTTGCTCTCCTGGAGCTCTGTGGGGTCAGTTTGTGAACAGAGCTCCAGGACCAGCTTGCTTAGGGGGCTCTTCTCCAGGTTCATCTCTCTGTAGGTGATGGCTTTGTTATGGGAGGTTTGATAATAAGCGGGTATCTGCCTGTATCTGCCTGAGCCAAATTGAGACTCTGCATGTAGAGTATCCACAGGTTTTTTCAAAGTTAGGGTGGAAGAGGACAGAGTTTTAGTTTCCTGGGGTTTGGAAGGTGTGGTGTGCGCGATGGCTTCTCAGCCTAGCACGGAAGAGACACTGTCGTTATGACATGGATTCAGGTGTGTTCCTGAGAACGGAGTTAAGGTGGAGGAGGTTCTGCTCGCGGTCGGTGAACAGGTAGGAACTGAATTTATAAATTCCGCTTCCAGAATGAACAAAGCTGTGGTTGTGTTCATGAAAAGAGCAACTTTGGTGGTAGGCTCATTGCTAGTGGAATAAGGTAAGTATATAATAATAATAAGTGATAATGTAAGGGGTGTGTTGGTGACAATTTCGCCTCTTTCTACCACTTCGACCAGGGTGGTAGTCGCAAATTTGCCTCAGTTTATTACAGATGATCAAATCAGGAAAGAGCCGAGTGATTTTGGTAAGTTTGCTAGCAGTTTTCGTGTTCTGTCGGCAGGTTTTCAGGCAGATGCCATTAAGCATGTTTTTTTCGTTCTGGAGGCAAGTGTTCATGTTTCTGAATAACAATGAGCAACAGCTAAATGTGCATTTTAAAGTGAGGCACGGGGAGGGGCCCTACGCAGGGTTTGCCAGCACAGATAGTCTACGGTGTTTTGAGTGGGGATTTGGGGCATAAGAGCTTTGCGTGACCACATCAAGGCCATAGACAAGGTGAGGCTACAAGCGCCAGTGGGGGAAATCGAGGTCAACGTCTAGGGTGCAATGAGACGCCGGCAGCTGAGGCTGGGCCTAGTCAGGCTAGAGATGGCGGTGTAGATGAGTCTGAGCCTAGTCAGGCTAGAGATGGTGGTGTAGATGAGTCTGAGCCTAGTCAGGCTAGAGATGGTGGGGTAGCTGAGGCTGGGCCTAGTCATGCTATGCATGAGGGTGTAGATGAGGCTGGGCCTAGTCATGCTATGGATGGTGGTGTAGATGAGGCTGGGTCTAGTCAGGTTATGCTAGTGGATGAGGAGAGTATAGTGGGGAAGTTTAAGAGACTAGGGATGAAGGAGGGTGTCAAGCAGAAAAGGAAAAAGTGGGAGAAGAAAGAAGTTTGGAGGGGAGAGGCTGATGTTGTCAAAGGCACCAAGGAACCTTTGCCTGGTGCTGGGGGCAGACCCTGACCAGAGAGGAAAGGCAGGTGGTCAGGATGGGAGACGGAGATGAGGAGGAAAGTGAGTCTGAGGAAGAGAATGATGAGGAGGCCTTTTTTCCAGACGCCTCCTCAATGGGTCCGGAGCTGACAGCCAGTCATGCAGATGGGTCAAAGTATACGATGAGGGAACTGACAAGGTTCCTGAATGAGGGGAAAAAAGTTAATCTTGAGGCTTTTTTTCTGATCCGAGAAAGTTTGTAAGATCAGTACAATATGCTATGAAAAATGAGCGGCATGGTGTCCTCTCACCCAGGAAACGGTTTAGGTTGAGGAAGTGGGTCACAACAGTGCGTAAGGGTCTACCTTCAGACACTGTTTAGATGTATAGTTACTTTCTGGCACTAGGGCTTTCTGAGCTTTGCTATTGGTCTCTTTCTTTGCTGGCTTTTCTCCCACTTCTTACGGAGACTCTTTGGGTAGGCTCGCTCAATATAAATGGTGCCAGAGATGCGGGAAAGAGGAGTGTGTTGGGTGAATATGTAAAACAAAAAAAAGTACAGGTGTTGTTTCTGCAGGAGACGCATAGTGATGTGGTGAATGAAGTAGATTGGGGGCTCCGGTGGAAAGGGGCAAGTGTGTTGAGACATGGGACAAATCTTAGTGCAGGGGTGGCAGTCCTTTTTGCACCGGGTCTGTCTGTAAACATTTGCTCCTCAAAGGAGGTGTGTAGGGGTAGGCTGCTTGTTGAAAAGGAGAAATTAACAACATGGGTTTTGTCTTTATAAATGTGTATGCGCCTAACACAGGGAGAGAGAGGGGGGTTCTATTTGGGTGTCTTAGACAGGAACTCTCACAAGTAACGCCTGAGGAAACGCTGGTGGTCGGCGGGGACTGGAACTGTACAATGGATTTTACGAAAGACAGAAATGGGGGAAGAGCCTCATTCAGGGTCAGTGGGAGTGTTAAGGGACATCATTAATCAGTTCGACCTAGTGGATGTTTGGAGAACTAGACATCCCAACACAAGACAGTATACGTGGGTGAAGGTTTTTGGGGCTAGGGTGAGTGCAGCCCGACTTGATCGCTTTTACATGTCCAGGTATCAGAGCAGTAGGCTGCTGGGCGCTACCATTCTCCCAGTGGGGTTTTACATGTCCAGGAATTCAGAGCAGTAAAGGCTGCTGGGGCGCTACCATTCCTCCCAGTGGGGTTTCATGTCCAGGAATCAGAGCAGTAGGCTGCTGGGCGCTACCATTCTCCAGTGGGTTTTACATGTCCAGGAATCAGAGCAGTAGGCTGCTGGCGCTACCATTCTCCCAGTGGGGTTTTACATGTCCAGGAATCAGAGCAGTAGGCTGCTGTGGCGCTACCATTCTCCCAGTGGGGTTTTACATGTCCAGGTATCAGAGCAGTAGGCTGCTGGGCGCTACCATTCTCCCAGTGGGGTTTTACATGTCCAGGTATCAGAGCAGTAGGCTGCTGGGCGCTACCATTCTCCCAGTGGGGTTTTACATTGTCCAGGTAATCAGAAGCAGTAGGCTGCTGGGCCGTACCATTCTCCCAGTGGGGTTTTACATGTCCAGGAATCAGAGCAGTAGGCTGCTGGGCGCTACCATTCTCCCAGTGGGGTTTTACATGTCCAGGAATCAGAGCAGTAGGCTGCTGGGCGCTACCATTCTCCCAGTGGGGTTTTACATGTCCAGGTATCAGAGCAGTAGGCTGCTGGGCGCTACCATTCTCCCGTGGGGTTTTACATGTCCAGTATCAGAGCAGTAGGTGCTGGGCGCTACCATTCTCCCAGTGGGTTTTACATGTCCAGGTATCGAGCAGTAGGCTGCTGGGCGCTACCATTCTCCCAGTGGGGTTTTACATGTCGGAATCAGAGCAGTAGGCTGCTGGGCGCTACCATCTCCCAGTGGGTTTTACATGTCCAGGAATCAGAGCAGTAGGCTGCTGGGCGCTACCATTCTCCCAGTGGGGTTTTACATGTCCAGGTATCAGAGCAGTAGGCTGCTGGGCGCTACCATCTCCCAGTGGGTTTTACATGTCCGGTATCAGAGCAGTAGGCTGCTGGGCGCTACCATTCTCCAGTGGGGGTTACATGTCCAGGTATCAGAGCAGTAGGCTGCTGGGCCGCTACCATTCTCCCGGTGGGGTTTTACATGTCCAGGAATCAGAGCAGTAGGCTGCTGGGCGCTACCATTCTCCGGGTGGGTTTACTTCCAGGATCAGAGCAGTAGGCTGCTGGCGCTACCATTCTCCGGTGGGGTTTTTGGATCACCACATAACCATGGCTCAGCTGTCTATTTCACCAGAGCCTCGGCATGCATCCTATTGGAAGTTTAATGTAAAGCTCTTACAAAGATGCTACTTTTTGCTCAGGTTTCCATACTTGTTGGGGAAGGGGAGGCAGCAAAGAGAGGAGCATGAGACTCTGAGTCAATGGTGGAATGTGGGGAAAGTCCAAATTCGGCCTATTCTGTCAACAGTATAACAGCTCTTCATCACTCAGAGACTAGGAGAGTATTGGGGAACTCGAGCGTAGTATTAGTGAGATGGAGGTAGAGATGGTGGTGGCAAGGCAATGTAGGCCTCTAATTAGCTGAATTACGTAGGACCTGGGCAGTTTTTTCCAGGTTAAAGCAAAGGAGCACTTGTAAGAGCTAGGTTCTCCATGCTCAAGGAGATGACGCTCCCAGCGCCACCTTCTTTGGTTTGGAAAGACAGAGCGAAGAAGCCAAGGGTATGCATGTCTACGGCTGTCTGATGGGCGGGTGACCTCTGTGGTGGGGGAGATGCGGGAGCGTACACTGTGGAGTTTATACGGAGTTGGATAGGGCAGAACTGTGTGATCCTATGTGTGCTCAGGTCTTGTTTGCAGAACTCCCGCATCTAACAAGGAGGAACAGGGTCAAAGGTGGAGGCCATAACAGACCCTTCACTATTATTCAATGGGATGGTCTCTGCGCGCCTTAGGTGGAATTTGAATTCTATAAAATGATAAAGTGTGGAGATGTTCCAGGAGAATATGGTGTGTCGGGGGGGCTCGTCTGTACAGCTGGGGAAGATGGTTTAGATATACGGTGTAGAAGTGGTGAGGGTTTGGTTATTGTGATGGTGGTGGTGGTGTTTGTATCGTGGGTAAGAGGCAAGGTGGGCAAGGCATCAATGTAACAGTATAACTTTAGAACCGTCCCCTCGCCCCGACACGACAACAGTCAACAACAGTCACCCATGAAGCGTCGTTACCCATCGCTCCACAAAAGCCACGGCCCTTGGCAGAGCAAGGGCAACACTACTTCTAGTTTCAGAGCAAGTGACGTAACTGATTGAAACGCTACTAGCGCGTACCCGCTAACTAGCTAGCCATTTCACATCCGTTACACTCACCCCCCTTTCAACCTCCTCCTTTTCCGCAGCAACCAGTGATCCGGGTCAACAGCATCAATGTAACAGTATAACTTTAAACCGTCCCTCGCCCGACACGGGCGCGAACCGGGACCCTCTGCACACATCAACAACAGTCACCCACGAAGCGTCGTACCCATCGCTCCACAAAGGCCGCGGCCCTTGCAGAGCAAGGGGCAACACTACTTGGGGCAACACTACTTCTAGGTTTCAGAGAAAGTGACGTAACTGATGAAAACGCTACTAGCGCGTACCCGCTAACTAGCTAGCCATTTCACATCCGTTACACTAGAAGCAAAAAACTAAAATGTGCACCTAGGGGAGGGGCCAGGACTGAGGTGAGAACCCCTGTGCACCCAGGAAGAGGAACCAGGACTGAGGTTGAGAACCCTGTGCACCCAGGAAGAGGACCCGGACTGAGGTGAGAACCCCTGTGCACCCAGGAAGAGGAACCAGGACTGAGGTTGAGAACCCTGTGCACCCAGGAAGAGGAACACAGACTGAGGTTGAGAAAGCCCTGTGCACCCAGGAAGAGGAACCAGGACTGAGGTTGAGAAGCCCTGTGCACCCAGAAGAGGAACCAGGACTGAGGTTGAGAAGCCCTGTGCACCCAGGAAAAGGAAACCAGGACTGAGTTTAGAACCCCTGTGCACCCAGGAAGAGGAACCAGGACTGAGGGTGAGAACCCCTGTGCACCCAGGAAGAGGAACCAGGACTGAGGGTGAGAACCCCTGTGCACCCAGGAAGAGGAACCAGGACTGAGGTTGAGAAGCCCTGTGGTAGAAGAGGGGGTGTTTACCCACAAGAGACACTTCACATGAATGAGGTTCCATTGATTTTCTGCTGGCAGAGCCATGTCCAATGCATGCAGAGATTGGTCAATTCAATGGTTACGGCTCACTGACTCAAACACACACACGCAGGTATACACAGACACCTGCATATTCACACAGAACTCATAGGTATACATTACAAACAATAACTCAAATGAAACAAGCATTTATAAAAACTGGCACACAACTCTCTCCTGTTCATGCCACATAAGCATAGCATAAACAGCTCTTTGTGTGCATGAATTTGTGTACGGTGTTTGTGTGGGTATGTGTGTGTTTGTGTGTGTGTTCAGTGTACATGTTTGTGTTCAGTGTACCCAGTAGTAAACAGTGGGCTCTGCCTGCTTTACAACCATCCCATAACCTAGCATACCCTCCAATAACCTCCAATAACCTCCCACTAATAGAACTGACACAGCTTCTAGCCTGTTAACCATCTCTTTCTTTCTACCTCCATCCTTCTGTCTCCCTTTCTGTCCTTTTACCTTTGTCTAGAATGCTTCTTATTTTTCTCTCTAACTCCCTCCTCTACCTCCCTCCTCTATACCTACCTATACCTCCCTCCTCTATACCTACCTATACTTCCCTCCTCTATACCTACCTATACCTCCCTCCTCTATACCTACCTATACCTCCCTCCTCTATACCTACCTATACCTCCCTCCTCTATACCTACCTATACATCCCTCCTCTATACCTCCCTCCTCTACCTCCCTTCCATTACCTTCCTCTTTCTCTCTCTCCCCCAGTCTATCTCCATAGGTAAACCAAGCAGCTTATCTTTCATTCATATGTCTAGAAATGGCATTTATTCCTCTCTAACTCCTCCCTCTACCTCTCTCTCTACCTCCTATACCTACCTCTAAACCATCTTCTCCTCTATAACTACCTATACCTCCCTCCTCTATACTCCTTACCTCCTCTCCTATACCGTACCCTACCTCCCTCCTCTATTACCTACCTATACACTCCTCTATACCTCCTCCTCCTACTTACCTCCTCCGAAACACTCCCTCCCTCCCTCCACCCTACCTGGACCGCTAAAGCCACAGCACCTCCACATACTAGTACCCTCGCCTTCACCTAATACCACCAATCACGTCCCTACAACCCCCTCCATCTACACCTCCCTTCCTCTTACGTACCACAAGCTGCCACTTCCTCAATACACCATCCCTCCTTCTTACTAACCTCCCTCCTTCTATACCTACCCTCTCCTCAATAATCACCATCCCTACACTTTCTATGCACCCTCCCTCCCTACTTATACCCTCACCCACCTCCATGCCTCATCCTAACCTCCCCATCCACTTCCACAATTACCTCCCCACCTCCCTCCTCCCTATACTGCCCCACATTACATCCCTCCTACACTAATACCTCCCCATCTACCTTCCCTCCATTACCTTCCTGCCTTCTTCTCTCTCCCCCCCAGATCCTTTCTTCCTATAGACTAAACCACCACACAGATCTCACTACCTGCTATATTCCATTGCATGCTCCTCTTTTTATTATGGTATTTGATTTAACTAGGCAAGTCAGGTATTGCATCCTCCTAAAACTGTAGTAAACACCAGCAGGCAATCCACACCACATCACATACACACACACCACACACCACACACACACACTAGATAAATGTAGTGTGTGGCCACGTCCATATTCAGGTGGGGTAATGTGTAAGAATGGCCCAGCGCTTTAAGTCTTGATGATGACCTGTGTTGTTGTAGGTGGATACTATATCTTGGTGATTAGTGTAATATATACAGGGTGCTGTTTAGTGGATACTATATCTTTGTGATTAGTGTAATGATATACAGCCGGTGTTGCCTTATTAGTGGATACTTTATCTTGGTGATTAGTGTAATATATACACCGGGTGTTGTTTAGTTGGCAAACTATATCTACGGTGAATTACCGATGTAATAACATATACAGGGTTTGCTTAGTGCGAATACTAACTCACTTAGGTGACGTGCCCTGAATCATATACAGGGTGTTGTTTAGTGAGTACTATATCTTGGTGACTAGTGCTAATATACTACAGGGTGTTGTTTAGTGGGATACTATATCTTGGTGACTAGTGTAATATATACAGGGTTGCTGTTTAGTGGATACTATATCTTGGTGATTAGCTGTTAATATATATACAGGGTCGTGTTACAGATGGACTATATCTTGGTGCTAGTGTAAATATACAGGTGTTGTTTGAATACTATATCTTGTGACTAGTGTAATATATACAGGGTGTTGTTTAGTGGATACTATATCTTGGTGACTAGTTGTAATATATACAGGGTTGTTGTTTAGTGACTACTATGATCTTGGTGACTAGTGTAAATATACAGGGTGTTGTTTAGTGGATACTATATTTGGGTGACTAGATGTAATATATACAGGGTGTTGTTTAGTGATACTATATCTTGGTGACTAGTGTAATCTATACAGGGTGTTGTTTAGTGGATACTATATCTTTGGTGACTAGTGTAATATATACAGGGTGTTGTTTAGTGGATACTATATCCTTGGTGACTAGTGTAATATATACAGCGTGTTGTTTAGTGGATTACTATATCTTGGTGACTAGTGGTAATATATACAGGGTGCTGTTTAGTGGATACTATATCCTTGCGTCGCACTAGTGTAATATATACAGGGTGTCGTTTAGTGGATACTATATCTTGGTGATAGTGATATATATAGAGGCTGTTGTTTTGTGATACTATATCTTGGTGACTAGTGTAATATATACAGGGTGTTGTTTAGTGGATACTATATCTTGGTGACTAGTGTAATATATACAGGGTGTTGTTTAGTGGATACTCCCTATTTTGTGACTAGTGTAATAATATACAGGGTGTTGTTTAGGGGATACTATATCTTGGTGACTTAGTGTAATATATACAGGGTGTTGTTTAGTGATACTATATCTTAGTGATTAGTGCTAATATATACAGGGTGTGTTTTAGTGATACTATATCTTGGTGACTAGTGTAATCTATACGGTAGTTGTTGAGTGGATACTATATCTTGTGTGACTAGTGTATCTATACAGGGTGTTGTTTAGTGATACTAATATCTTGGTGACCCTAGTGAATCTATACAGGGTGTTGTTATAGTGGATACTATACTTGTGACTAGTGCAATATATACAGGGTGTTTAGTGGATACTATACTTGGTGACTAGTGTAATAAATACAGGGTGTTGTTAGTGGATACTATATCTTGGTGACGTAGTGTAATATATACAGGTGCTGTTTAGTGGATACTATATCTTGGTGACTAGTGTAATATACAGGGTGTTGTTAGTGGATACTTATCTTGTGATAGTGTAATATATACAGGGTGTTGTTTAGTGGATACTATATCTTGGTGACTAGTGTAATATATACAGGTGTTGTTTAGTGATACTATTATCTGGTGACTAGTGTAATATATACAGGGTGTTGTTTAGTGGATACTATATCTTGGTGACTAGTGTAATATATACAGGGTGTTGTTTAGTGTATACTATATCTTGGTGACTAGTGTAATATATACAGGTGTTGTTTTAGTGGATACATATCTTTGGTGACTAGTGTAATATATACAGGGTGTTGTTTTAGTGGATACTATATCTTGGTGATAGTGTAATTAATATACAGGGTGCTGTTAGTGGATACTATATCTTGGTGATTTAGTGTAATATATACAGGGTGTTGTTTTAGGGATACTATATCTTGGTGACTAGTGTAATATATACAGGGTGTTGTTTAGTGGATACTATATCTTTGGTGACTTAGTGTAATATATACAGGTGTTGTTTAGTGGATACTATATCTTGGTGACTAGTGTAATATATACAGGGTTTGTTTTAGTGGATATATATCTTTGGTGACTAGTGTAATATATAGCAGGGTGTTGTTTAGTGGATACTATATCTTGGTGACTAGTGTAATATATACAGGGTGTTGGTTTAGTGTGATTACTATTATCTTGGTGACTAGTGTAATCTATACAGGGTGTTGTTTAGTGGATACTATATCTTGGTGACTAGTGTAATCTATACAGGGTGTGTGTTTAGTGGATACTATATCTTGTGGACTAGGTGTAATATATACAGGGTGTTGTTTAGTGGATACTATATCTTGGTGACTAGTGTAATATATACAGGGTGTTGTTTAGTGGATACTATATCTTGGTGACTAGTGTAATATATACAGGGTGCTGTTTAGTGGATACTATATCTTGTGTGATATATACGTAGTGTATATGTATAGTTATATATCAGGGTGTTGTTTAGTGGATACTATATCTTGGTGACTAGTGTAATATATACAGGGTGTTGTTTAGTGGATACTATATCTTGGTGACTAGTGTAATATAACAGGGTGTTGTTTAGTGGGATACTATATCTTGTGACTAGTGTTAATATATACAGGGGTTGTTTAGGGGATACTATATCTTGGTGACTAGTGTAATATATACAGGGTGTTGTTTAGTGATACTATATCTTAGTGATTAGTGTAATATATACAGGGGTGTTGTTTAGTGGATACTATATCTTGGTGTACTAGTGTAATATATACAGGGTGTTGTTTAGTGATGACTATATCTTGGTGACTAGTGTAATCTATACAGGGTGTTGTTTAGTGGATACTATATTCTTGGTGACTAGTGTAATCTATACAGGTGTGTTTTAGTGGATACTATATCTTTGGTGGACTAGTGTAATATATACAGGGTGTTGTTTAGTGGATACTATATATGGTGACTAGTGTAATAAATACAGGGTGTTGTTAGTGGATACTATATCTTGGTGACTAGTGTAATCTATACAGGGTGCTGTTTAGTGGATACTATATCTTGGTGACTAGTGTAATATATACAGGGTGTGTTTAGTGGATACTATATCTTGGTGATTAGTGTAATATATACAGGGTGTTGTTTAGTGGATACTATATCTTGGTGACTAGTGTAATATATACAGGGTGTTGTTTTAGTGGATACTATATCTTGGTGACTAGTGTAATATATACAGGGTGTTGTTTAGTGGATACTATATCTTGGTGACTAGTGTAATATATACAGGGTGTTGTTTAGTGGATACTATATATTGGTGACTAGTGTATATATACAGGGTGTTGTTTAGTGGATACTATATCTTGGTGACTAGTGTAATATATACAGGGTGTTGTTTAGTGGATACTATATCTTGGTGATTAGTGTAATATATACAGGGTGTTGTTTAGTGGATACTATATCTTGGTGACTAGTGTAATATATACAAGGTGCTGTTTAGTGGATACTATATCTTGGTGACTAGTGTAATATATACAGGGTGCTGTTTAGTGGATACTATATCTTGGTGACTAGTGTAATATATACAGGGTGTTGTTTAGTGGATACTATATCTTGGTGATTAGTGTAATATATACAGGGTGTTGTTTAGTGGATACTTTATCTTGGTGATTAGTGTAATATATACAGGGTGTTGTTTAGTGGATACTATATCTTGGTGACAAGTGTAATATATACAGGGTGTTGTTTAGTGGATACTATATCTTGGTGACTAGTGTAATATATACAGGGTGTTGTTTAGTGGATACTATATCTTGGTGGCTAGTGTAATATATACAGGGTGTTGTTTAGTGGATACTATATCTTGGTGATTAGTGTAATATATACAGGGTGTGTTTTAGTGGATACTATATCTTGGTGATTAGTGTAATATATACAGGGTGTTGTTTAGTGGATACTATATCTTGGTGACTAGTGTAATATATACAGGGTGTTGTTTAGTGGATACTATATCTTGGTGACTAGTGTAATATATACAGGGGTGTTGTTAGTGGATACTATATCTTGGTGATTAGTGTAATATATACAGGGTGTTGTTTAGTGGATACTATATCTTGGTGATTAGTGTAATTATACAGGGTGTTGTTTAGTGGATACTATATCTTGGTGACTAGTGTAATATATACAGGGTGTTGTTTAGTGGATACTATATCTTGGTGATTAGTGTAATATATACAGGGTGTTGTTTAGTGGATACTATATCTTGTGACTAGTGTAATATATACAGGGTGCTGTTTAGTGGATACTATATCTTGGTTTATACCAAATTTGTAAGTCGCTCTGGATAAGAGCGTCTGCTAAATGACTTGTAAATGTTAAATGTAATGTGATTAGTGTAATATATACAGGGTGTTTAGTGGATACTATATCTTGGTGACTAGTGTAATATATACAGGGTGCTGTTTCTGGTGCAGGCAGTGTATTGCCAAGATAAATCGTAGCCACACACACACACAGATACAACAACATAACACACACACATAAACAATATTGTGTAAATAATCCGTGACTTACATACAGTTGAAATCGGAACTTTGTGGGTCAGAAGTGTACATACACTCAATTAGTATTTGGTAGCATTGCCTTTAAATTGTTTAACTTGGGTCAAACGTTTCGGGTAGCCTTCCACAAGCTTCCCACAATAAATTGGGTGAATTCTGGCCCATTCCTCCTGACAGAGCTGGTGTAACTGAGTCAGGTGTGTAGGCCTCCTTGCTCGCACACGCTTTCTCAGTTCTGCCCACACATTTTCTATGGGATTGAGGTCAGGGCTTTGTGATGGCCACTCAAATACCTTGACTTTGTTGTCCTTAAGCCATTTTGACACAACTTTGGTAGTATGCTTGGGGTCATTGTCCATTTGAAAGACCCATTTGCGACCAAGCTTTAACTTCCTGACTGATGTCTTGAGATGTTGCTTCAATATATCCACATCATTTTCCTTCATCATCAAGCCATCTAGTTTGTGATGTGCACCAGTCCCTCCTGCAGGAAAGCACCCCCACAACATGATGCTGCCACCCCCGTGCTCCACGGTTGGGATGGTGTTCTTCGGCTTGCAAGCCTCCCCCTTTTTCCTCCAAAGATACGATGGTCATTATGGCCAAACAGTTCTATTTTTGTTTCATCAGACCAGAGGACATTTCTCAATGAAGTACGATCTTTGTCTCCATGTGCAGTTGCAAACCGTAGTCTGTCTTTTTGATGGTGGTTTTGGAGCAGTGGCTTCGTCCTTGCTGAGTGGCCTTTCAGGTTATGTCGATATAGGACTCGTTTTACTGTGGATATAGATACTTTTGTACCTGTTTCCTCCAGCATCTTCACAAGGTTTTTTGCTGTTGTTCTGGGATTGATTTGCACTTTTCGCACCAAAGTACGTTCATGTCTAGGAGACCGAATGCTTCTCCTTCCTGAGCGGTATGACAGCTGCGTGGTCCCATGGTGTTTATGCTTGCGTACTATTGTTTGTACAGATGAACGTGGTACCTTCAGGTATTTGGAAATTTCTCCAAAGGATGAACCAGACTTGTGGAGGTCTACCATTTCTGAGGTCTTGGCTGATTTCTTTTGATTTTCCCATGATGTCAAGCAAAGAGGCACTGAGTTTGAAGGTAGGCCTTGAAAGACATCCACAGGTACACCTCCACCTAACTCAAATGATGTCAATTAGCCTATCAGATACTTCTAAAGCCATGACAATTTTTTGTAATTTACCATGCTGTTTAAAGGCACAGTCAACTTCGTGTATGTAAACTTCTGACCCACTGGAATTGGGAAATAAACAATTTTTGGATAAGTTACTTGTGTCATGCACAAAGTAGATGTCCTAACTGACTTGCCAAAACTATAGTTTGTTAATAAGAAATTTGTGGAGTGGTTGATAAACGAGTTTTAATAACTCCAACCTAAGTATACAGTCGTGGCCAAAAGTTTTGAGAATGACACAAATTTTAATTTTCACAAAGTCTGCTGCCTCCGTTTGTATGATGGCAATTTGCATATACTCCAGAATGTTATGAAGAGTGATCAGATTAATTGCAATTAATTGCAAAGTCCCTCTTTGCCATGCAAATGAACTGAATCCCCCAAAAAACATTTCCACTGCATTTCAGCCCTTCCAGAAAAGGACCAGCTGACATGTCAGTGATTATCTCGTTAACACAGGTGTGAGTGTTGACAAGGACAAGGCTGGAGATCACTCTGTCATGCTGATTGAGTTCGAATAACAGACTGGAAGATTCAAAAGGAGGGTGGGGCTTGGAATCATTGTTCTTCCTCTGTCAACCATGGTTACCTGCAAGGAAACATGTGCCATCATCATTGCTTTGCACAAAAAGGGCTTCACAGGCAAGGATATTGCTGCCAGTAAGATTGCACCTAAATCAACCATTTATCGGATCATCAAGAACTTCAAGGAGAGCGGTTCAATTGTTGTGAAGAAGGCTTCAGGGCACCCAAGAAAGTCCAGCAAGCGCCAGGACCGTCTCCTAAAGTTGATTCAGCTGCGGGATCGGGGCACCACCAGTACAGAGCTTGCTCAGGAATGGCAGCAGGCAGGTGTGAGTGCATCTGCACACACAGTGAGGCGAAGACGTTTGGAGGATGGCCTGGTGTCGAGAAGGGCAGCAAAGAAGCCACTTCTCTCCAGGAAAAACATCAGGGACAGACTGATATTCTGCAAAAGGTACAGGGATTGGACTGCTGAGGACTGGGGTAAAGTCCTTTTCTCTGATCAATCCCCTTTCCGATTGTTTGGGGCATCCGGAAAAAAGCTTGTCCGGAGAAGACAAGGTGAGCGCTACCAGTCCGGTGTCATGCCAACAGTAAAGCATCCTGAGACCATTCATGTGTGGGGTTGCTTCTCGGCCAAGGGAGTGGGCTCACTCACAATTTTGCCTAAGAACACAGCCATGAATAAAGAATGGTACCAACACATCCTCCGAGAGCAACTTCTCCCAACCATCCAGGAACAGTTTGGTGATGAACAATGCCTTTTCCATGATGGAGCACCTTGCCATAAGGCAAAATAGATAACTAAGTGGCTCGGGGAACAAAACATTGATATTTTGGGTCCATGGCCAGGAAACTCCCCAGACCTTAATCCCATTGAGAACTTGTGGTCAATCCTCAAGAGGTTGGTGGAAAAACAAAAACCCACAAATTCTGACAAACTCCAAGCATTGATTATGCAAGAATGGGCTGCCATCAGTCAGGATGTGGCCCAGAAGTTAATTGACAGCATGCCAGGGCGGATTGCAGAGGTCTTGAAAAAGAAGGGTCAACACTGCAAATATTGACTTTGCATCAACTTCATGTAATTGTCAAAAAAAGCCTTTGACACTTATGAAATGCTTGTAATTATACTTCAGTATTCCATAGTAACATCTGACAAAAATATCTGACACACACATACGCACACATTACAGCATCCCTCTACGATCAACTACTTGTCCTGGCTCATCGGCATGCATCGCTCTGTGAGCGTCTAGATTGCCTAGCATCTTGTTTTCTCCTTCGCAAAAATAAAACACCCATTAGTCGTGACATCATCAATATGCTGCCTAGCTGCTGTGAAAGCAAGCGTGTTTTTGGATAACACGGTACAGTATAGAGTAGAAAAATTGTGTGTAGTACAGTACAGTGTAACAGAACAGTGTGTAGTACAGAATAGTACAGAACCGTGTGTAGTACACAATAGTGTAGAACAGAATAGTGTGTAGTACAGTATAATATAGTACAGAACAGTGTGTAGTACAGAATTAGAGGTTGACCGATTCATCGGCATTGCCGATTAATTAGAGCCGATTTCAAGTTTTCATAACAATCGGTAATTGGCATTTATATTGCATTCCACAAGGAAACTGCGTGGCAAGCGTACCACCTGTTACGCAAGTGGAGCAAGGAGCCAAGATAAGTTGCTAGTTAGCATTAAAAACATATCTTATAAAAAACAATCAATCTTCACATAATCACTAGTTAACTACACATGGTTGATGATATTACTAGGTTAACTAGCTTGTTCTGCGTTGCAAATAATCAATGTGGTGCCTGTTAATTTATCATCGAATCACAGCCTACTTCGCCAAACATGGGATGATTTAACAAAAGCGCATTCGCGAAAAAAGCACAATCGTGCCACAAATGTACCAAACCATAAACATCAATGCCTTTCTTAAAATCAATAGAAGTATATATTTTAAACCTGCACATTTAGTTAAAAGAAATTCATGTTAGCAGGCAATATTAACTAGGGAAATTGTGTCATCTCTCTTGCGTTCATTGCACGCAGAGTCAGGGTATATGCAACAGTTTGGGCCCCCTAGCTCGTTGCAAACTAATTTGCCAGAATTTTACATAATTATGACATAACATTGAAGGTTGTGCAATGTAACAGCAATATTTAGACTTATGGATGCCACCCGTTAGATAAAATACGGAACAGTTCCGTATTTCACTGAAAAAATAAGTTTGTCTTCGAAATGGTAGTTTCCGGATTTGACCATATTAATGACTAGAATTTCTGTGTTTATTATATTATAATTAAGTTTATGATTTGATAGAGCAGTCTGACTGAGCGGTGGTAGGCGGCAGCAGGCTCATAAGCATTCATTCAAACTTTACTGCGTTTGCCAGCAGCTCTTAGCAATGCTGCTTCACAGCTCTGTTTATGACTTCAAGCCTATCAACTCCCGAGATTAGGCTGGCAATACTAGTGTCTATTAGAACATCCAATAGTCAAAGGTACAGTATATGAAATACAAATGGTATACAGAGAAATAGTTGATGCGTCATAATTCCTATAACAACTACAACCTAAAATGTCTTAACTGGGAATATTGAAGAACTGGGAATATTGAACCACCAGCTTTCATATGTTCGCATGTTCTGAGCAAGGAACTTAAACATTAGCTTTTTTACATGGCACATATTACATTTTTACTTTCTTCTCCAACACTGTTTTTGCATTATTTAAACTAAATTGAGCATGTTTCATGTTGTATAAAAATAATAAAAAACACAAATTGTCCAATTAATCGGTATCGGCTTTTTTTGGTCCTACAATAATCGGTATCGTCGTTGAAAAATAATAATCGCCAACCTCTATACAGAATAGTGTAGAACAGAACAGTGTGTGGTACAGTAGTACATAACCGTGTGTAGTACAGAAGTGTAGAACAGAATAGTGTGTAGTACAGAATAGTGTCGAACAGAAGTGTGTAGTACAGAAGTGTTGTACACCAGAGTTTCGAACAGAACAGTGTGTAGTACAGTATAGTGTAAAACAGAACAGAGTGTAGTACAGAATAGTGTAGTACAGAACAGTGTGTAGAACAGAACAGTGTGTAGAAAAGAATAGTGTAGAACAGAATAGTGTGTAGTACAGAAGTGTAGAACAGAACAGTGTGTAGTACAGCATAGTCTCGTACAGAATAGTGTAGTAAAGCACAGTGTAGAACAGAAGTGTGTCGAACAGAAGTGTGTAGTAAAGACTAGTGTGTAGTACAGAATAGTGTCGAACAGAATAGTGTGCAATACAGAATAGTGCAGAACAGAACAGTGTGTAGTACAGAAGTGTAGAACAGAAGTGTGTAGTACAGTATAGTGTAGAACAGAACAGTGGGTAATACAGAATAGTGTGTAGTATAGAATAGTGTGTAGTAAAGAATAGTCTGTAGTACAGAATAGTGCTGAACAGAACCGTGTGTAGTACCGAAGTGTAAAACAGTATAGTGTAAAACAGTATAGTGTAAAACAGATGTGTGTAGTACATTAGCGTAGTACAGAACCGTGTAGTACAGAACCGTGTACTACAGAATAGTGTGTAGTACTGAATAGTGTGTAGCATAGAATAGTGTAGAACAGAACAGGTTAGTGTGTAGTACAGAATAGTGCAGAAAAGAACAGTGTGTAGTACAGAATAGTGTAGAACAGAACAGTGTGTAGTACAGAATAGTGTGTAGTACAGAATAGTGTGTAGTACAGAATAGTGTGAAGGGTAGTACAGAAATAGTGTGTAGGATAGAATATTGTAGAACAGAACAGGGTAGTGTGTAAAGATTAGTGTGTAGTACAGAATAGTGCAGAACAGAACAGTGTGTAGTACCAGCAATGTGTGTAGTACAGAATAGTGCAGAACAGTGGGTAGTACAGAATAGTGTGTAGTACAGAATAGTGTGTAGTACAGAATAGTGTAGAACAGAACAGGGTAGTGTGTAAAGATTAGTGTGTAGTACAGTATAGTGTAGAACAGAATAGTGTTGAACAGAACAGGGTAGTGTGTAAAGATTAGTGTGTAGTACAGTATAGTGTAGAACAGAATAGTGTAGAACAGAACAGTGGGTAGTACAAAATAGTGTAGTACAGAATAGTGTAGACCAATGTGTAGAACAGTATAGTGTAGAATAGAACAGTGTAGAACAGAATAGTGTGTTGTACAGAATAGCTCAGAACCGAGTGTAGTACAGAAGTGTCGAACAGAAGTATGTAATACAGTATAGTAATGAACAGAAGTGTCGAACAGAATAGTGTGTAGTAAAGAATGGTGTGTAGTAAAGAAGTGTGGAACAGAACAGTGTAGAACAAAAAGTGTAGTACATAACAGTGTAGAGCAGTGTGTAGTAAAGAATAGTCTGTAGTACAGAATAGTGTAGAACAGTGTGTATAACAGTATAGTGTAGTACAGATGTGTGTAGTACAGAATAATGTAGTACAGAACCGTGTGTAGAACAGAACAGTGTGTAGTACAGTATAGTGTAGAACAGAATAGTGTCGAACAGAATAGCCGGTAGTACATAAGTGTGTCAAACAGAATAGTGTGTAGTACAGAATTGTGTAGAACAGTGTGTAAAACAGTATAGTGTAGAACAGAACAGTGTGTAGTAAAGAACAATGTGTAGTACAGAATAGTGTAGAACAGTGTGTAGAACAGTATAGTGTAGTACAGAAGTGTGTAGTACAGAAAAGTGCAGAACAGAACAGTGTCGAACATAAGTGTGTGTAGTAAAGAATAGTGTGTAGAATAGAATAGTGTGTAGTACAGAAGTATAGAACAGAAGTGTGTAGTAAAGTATAGTAAAGAACAGCATAGTGTGTAGTAAAGAATAGTTTGTAGTAAAGAAGTGTAGAACAGAACAGTGTGTAGTACAGAACAATGTAGAACAGTGTGTAGAACAGTATAGTGTAATACAGAATAGTGTCGTACAGAATAGTGTGTAGTACAGCATAGTGTCGAACAGAACAGTGTGTAGTACAGAACAGTATAGTGTAGAAAAGAACAGTGTGTAGTACAGAATAGTGTAGAACAGAACAGTGTGTATTACAGAATAGTGTAGTGCAGAATAGTGTCGAATAGAAGTGTCGAACAGAACCGTGTGAAGTACAGAATTGTGTAGAACAGAAATGTGTGTAGTACAGAACAGTGTGTAGTACAGAACAGTGTGTAGTACAGAATAGTGTGTGAAACAGTGTGTAGTACAGTAGTGTCGAACAGAACAGTGTGTAGCAGAGGTGTGGACTCGAGTCACAAATATGATGACTTGCAACTCGACTTTGACACCAATGACTCGTGACTTAACTTGGACTTGAGCCTTATGACTCGACCTGACTTGATACCCTCCCCAAGCCCAAATATTTAAAATGATGCTATTAAAAAAAGTGTGCAGCGCATCAACTCTTCGTTTAACGGATTACAGTTTGAATCGGACAGCAGCCAATCAAATTGTGCCAGCTGAGAAAAAGTTGTGCGTGGCAGTGCAGAGGAACGTCAGCGGGTGAATTCAGATGGAGCCCTTGGAAAGATGATACCCAAAATTATTATTTTCAGATATATAAGTCACACTGTATCAACAAAAAATGGATTGCAACTTGCAAAACATTCGGGAAGAAATTACAGATGGAGGCGCAACAATTTCCAACTTTTTAGACATTTGAAAGCTGCACAAAGAACGGTAAGTCGTGGCTAATATAGCCGACAGCTATATATTTTATTACTTTACTAGTGTATCATGTAGGCTAAGCGTAACGTTAAACCAATGAGCCTCCACACAGTCAGTCAGTGCGGGAACGTGATCATTGCACCAAGATTGAGCTACAACTGGCTAGGAAGTTGAAAAGCCTAAATCCTGCCTGATGTTACTGCTGTTCCTAAAACCATTAACATTTGTTAGCCTACTGTAACCACACAGCGAGAGAGTGTGTGTGTGTGTGTGTTAAGGTTGGTGATTGTGTACAAGCCTACATTGCCGATTGAGCCCCATAGCGATCATCGATAGTCAATCACTATGGGGGGGGGGGTCTTTCTCATGGCTACCCATGTATTTCCATGGAAATATAACATTTATTTGTAAAGTAATAAATATATAGATATTTTTAAAAGCATTCATGATTTGCGTAAATGTAATATACTAAGTATTACTCTGTCGCTCTTGCTGCTGGTGATTCCCTGATCCACCTCTACGGAGACGACACCATTCTGTATACATCAGGCCCTTCTTTGGAAACTGTGTTAACTAACCTCCAAACGAGCTTCAATGCCATACAACTCTCCTTCCGTGGCCTCCAACTGCCCTTAAACGCTAGGAAAACTAAATGCATGCTTTTCAATCGTTTACTGCCCGCACCCGCCCACCGACTAGCATCACTACTCTGGACGGTTTCCGACTTAAATATGTGGACAACTACAAATACCTAGGTGTCTGGCTGGACTGTAAACTCTCCTTCCAGACTCATATTAAACATCTCCAATCCAAAATTAAATCTAGAATCGGCTTCCTATTTCGCAACAAAGCCTCCTTCACTCACGCCGCCAAACATACCCTCGTAAAACTGACTATCCAACCGATCCTCGACTTTGGCGATGTCATTTACAAAATAGTTTACAATACTCTACTCAGCAAACTGGATGCAGTCTATCACAGTGCCATCCGTTTTGTCACCAAAGCCCCTTATTCCACCCACCACTGCAACCTGTATGCTCTAGTCGGCTGGCCCTCGCTACATATTCGTCGCCAGACCCATTGGCTCCAGGTCATCTATAAGTCTATGCTAGGTAAATCTCCGCCTTATCTTAGCTCACTGGTCACAATAACAACACCCACCCGTAGCACGTGCTCCAGCAGGTATATCTCACTGGTCATCCCCAATGCCAACACCCCCTTTGGCCACCTTTCCTTCCAGTTCTCTGCTGCCAATGACTGGAACGAATTGCAAAAATTGCTGAATCTGGAGACGTATATTTCCCTCATTAACTTTAAACATCAGCCATCTGAGCAGCTAAACAATCGCTGCAGCGTACATAGCCCATCTGTAAATAGGCCACACAATCTACCTACCTCATCTCCATATTGTTTTTATTTACTTTTCTGCTCTTTTGCACATCACCATCTGCTCATCTATCACTCCAGTGTTAATCTGCTAAATTTAATTACTTCGCTACTATGGCCTATTTATTGCCTTACCTCTTCACGCCATTTGCACACACTGTATATAGGACTTTCTTTTTCTACTGTGTTATTGACTGTTCGCTTGTTTATTCCATGTGTAACTCTGTGTTGTTGTTTGTGTCGCACTGCTTTGCTTTATCTTGGCCAGGTCGCAGTTGTAGATGAGAACTTGTTCTCAACTAGCTTACCCGGTTAAATAAAGATGAAATAAAAAAAATATTAATAAAAAATAGCACATTATGACTTGTTTAGGACTCGAAACTCAAAGTTTAGGACTTGAGACTTGACTTGGATTGGCCTGTCTTGACTTGGGACTTGACTTGGGACTTGAGTGTTAAAACATGAGACTTACTTGTGACTTGTAAAACAATGACTTGGTCCCACCTCTGGTGTGTAGTACAGTATAGTGTAGAACAGAACAGTGTGTAGTACAGTATAGTGTAGAACATAATAGGGTGTAGTACAGAATAGTGTGTAGTAAAGAATAGTGTGCAGTACAGAATAGTGTATTAAACAACAGTGTGTAGTACGGAATAGTGTTTAGTACATAATAGTGTGTAGAACAGACTACTATGTAGAACAGAATAGTGTGTAGTACATAATATCGTGTAGTACAGAATAGCGTGTAGTACAGAATAGTGTCTAGTACAGAATAGTGTGTAGTGCAAAATAGTGTGTAGTGCAAAATAGTGTGTAGTACATACGTGTGTAGTACATAAGTGTGTAGTACAAAACAGTGTGTAAAACAGAATAGTGTATAGTACAGAACAGTGTAGAACAGAATAGTGTGTGGTACATAGTGTGTAGTGCATAAGTGTGTGTAATCCGAAACATGTAGAAACCAGAATAGTGTTGTAGACAGAACAGTGTAGAACAGAATAGTGGTGGTGGTACATAGTGTGTAGTGCATAAGTGTGTAGTACCGAACAGTGTAGAACAGAATAGTGTGTAGTACAGAACAGTGTAGAACAGAATAGTGTGTGGTACATAGTGTGTAGTGATAAGTGTGTAGTACCGAACAGTGTAGAACAGAATAGTGTGTAGTACAGTATAGTGTAGAACAGAAGAGTGTGTTGTCACCTGCTGGTTGACGCGGCAGTGTGAGGGCCCGTGGTGGACGAGGATACGGACGATGTCTACGTCCCCGCGCCAGGCGGCCAGGTGCAACGGGAAGCAACCCTTACTGTCAGCCACATTGGTGGAGGCGTCAAACTGGAGCAACTTCAACACCACGTCCCTGAGGAGGGGAAGGAGGGAGGAGGGAGGAGGATGGGGGAGAATGGCGGAAGCGGAAGGGGATAGAGAGAGAGGAGAGCAGTAAGGGGAGTGAGAGAGAGCGAGGGAGTTAGATGGAAAGAAGAGAGAGAGAAGGGGAAAGATGGGGTGAGAAAGGCAAGAAAGCGTAGAGAGAGAAAGAAGAGGGAAGAGAAACAGAGAAAGAGAGTGAGAAAGAAAGAAAATGGAAACAGAGCGAGAAGGGGGAGAGAGAAAGAAAAGTATAAGTACTTAACTTGGCCCGAATCATAATGCCAGCTGCATAACCAAGGCTGCCTTGAATGTTTATTTCTGTGTGGATTAAAATCATTAAAATCATTAGCTGGACTGAAATTAACTCTTCACATTGAAAGAATTCAGTTTGTTGCTTCACCTTTTAGAACGCCACGTTCACATTGAGTGTGTCCCWAATGGCCCCTATTCCCTATATAGTGCACTACTACAGTATATAGGGAATACGGTGCAATTTAGGATGTACCCATTGTCAAAACTCAACGGTCTAAAAGTGTAAAGTTAAATGGTTAGTTACCTCCTTGTCCCCCCCTCATCTAAAGTTCTAAATCACTTCTCTAAGTGTGTGTTGGTGACCTTGTTTTTGACTTGGAGCCTGTACTTTTCACTCTCCCCTCCCTTTATCTCTGTCTCCTTCTGTCTCCTTCTCCCTGTATGTCTCCCTTTCTCCCTCTCTCCCTCTCTCCCTCCTCTACTGCAACTGTTCTAAAGAAGGAAATCCACATTATTGCCTCCAAAGCACAGCGTTAATCCGACAGTTTGGCTGAGCAGGGCTAGCCGTCAGACTCATCTTAATCCAACAGCGGGAAAAAGGGATTTGTGTGTGTGTGTGTGTGTGTGTGTGTGTGTGTGTGTGTGTGTGTGTGTGTAAGATCTGGTCGATATGGCATACAAATGTCTATTTTTTCAAACTTATGGGAGATTCACAATATATATTGTTTCTGTTTTCTCTAAATCAGCTTTGTTGTACAATTAAAGGTCAATACACTGCATTTCAAACAGTCAGCAATGATCTAATGAATTCAGGACTTGACTAGACTAAATATAAACCTTCTACAACCGTAAGAGCCACTAATAATGAAATTATTTTAATAAAATAGTTTAACGTGCTTTTCTGCAATAAACACTGATCTGGCTTTCAAGTGTTGGTGTGTATGTGTAAATGGGAAGGTTAACAGTCACAGCAGAAGAGAAGGAGACGAGACCAAGAAGACTACATGACAACTAGCAGATAAAAAAATTACATGACTCTTGTGATACAGGCATTTGGAATATTGCTGAAAAACATACATTTAAATTAATCTAATTAATTTGATATCTCACCCAGTGTGTGTGTGTGTGTGTGTGTGTGTCTGGAAAAGGCGATCACATTGCATTACACTCACAAGCATACCGACAAACACTTCCTCACCCCCACCAACCACCTCTCCACATTCACACACACTCTTACCTGTGTCCGTTCAGTGATGCGTGGTGGAGGGGTGTGTACCCAGAACTGTCTGCACAGTTCACATTCAAGCCTCTCCACATGCTGTGGACACAAGACAGACAGACTGTAAGCCAACACGCACCAAGACACAGTCCTTAGAATTGTATGCTTTCCAATTTAACTTGATTATTTTTTTGTAATTGAAAATCACACTTATGTCCCACAACAGGCTTTCTATGTGTTGAGCACATGATCATGATAGACACTTAAGTACAAAGAGACACAATATAGAAACCCTTTTCTTTTAGCCTGATCACCTATCTGTTTGTGCCTTAGCCACATCACAATGCCCATCGGAGTCAGAAAGACAGTGCAAACAGATCTGGGACCAGGCTACCTTTCTTCTATGGGATGACCACCACAGGGCTAAGATTAGCATGGAACTGGCGCGCTATCCTATGACCTTCGAAGTCTCTCGCTCTCTCAAGTCAACTTCAATTTGACATTTTAAGGGCTTTATTGACATGGGAAACATATGTTTACATTGCCAAAGCAAGTGAAATAGATCATAAACAAAAGTGAATTAAACAATAAACATTTTACAGTAAATGTACAGTAAACATTTTACACTCACAAAAGTTCCAATATAATAAGACATTTTAAAAGTCATAATATGTACAGTTGAAGTCGGAAGTTAACATACACTTAAGTTGGAGTCATTAAAACTCGTTTTTCAACCACTCCACAAATTTCTTGTTAACAAACTATGTTAACAAGAAAGGAGGTGTACCTGTGGATGTATTTCAAGGCCTACCTTCAAACTCAGTTCCTCTTTGCTTGACATCATGGGAAAAGCAAAAGAAATCAGCCAAGACCTCAGAAAAACAAATTGTATACCTCCACAAGTCTGGTTCATCCTTGGGAGCAATTTCCAAACGCCTCATCTGTACAAACAATAGTGTGCAAGTATAAACACCATGAGACCACGCAGCCGTCATACCACTCAGGAAGGAGATGCGTTCTGTCTCCTAGAGATGAACGTACTATGGTGCGAAAAGTGCAAATCAATCCCAGAACAACAGCAAAGGACCTTGTGAAGATGCTGGAGGAAACAGGTACAAAAGTATCTATATCCACAAGAAAGAGATTCCTATATCGACATAACATGAAATGCCGCTCAGCAAGGAAGAAGCCACTGCTCCAAAACCGCCATAAAAAAGCCAGACTACGGTTTGCAACTTGCACATGGGAAACAAAGATCATACTTTTTGGAGAAATGTCGCTGTTCTGATGAAACAAAAATAGAACTGTTTGCCATAATGACCATCGTTAATGTTTTGGAGGAATAAGGGAGAGGCTTGCAAGCTGAAAACACCAATCCCAACCGTGGAGCACGGGGGTGGCAGCATCATGTTGTGGGGTGCTTTGCTGCAGGAGGGACTGGGTGCACTTCACAAAACAGGATGGCATCATGAAAAAGGAAAATGATGTGGATATATTGAAGCAACATCTCAAGACATCGGTCAGGAAGTTAAAGTTGGTCGCAAATGGGTCTTCCAAATGGACAATGACCCCAAGCATACTTCTAAAGTTGTGACAAATGGCTTAAGGACAAACAAAGTCAAGGTATTGGAGTGGCCATCAGCAAAGCCCTGACCTCAATCCTATAGAAAATTGTGGGAGGAACTGAAAAAGTGTGTGCGAGCAGGAGCCTATAAACCTGACTCAATTACACCCACCTCTGTCAGAAGGAATGGCCAAACTTCACCCAAACTTAATTGTGGGAAGCTACCAAAACGTTTGACACAAGTTAAACAATTTAAAGGCAATGCTACCAAATACTAATTGAGTGCATGTAAACTTCTGACCCACTGGGAATGTGATGAAAGAAAGAAATGCTGAAATAAATCTCTACTATTATTCTGACATTTCACATTCTTCAAATAAAGTGGTGATCCCAACTGACATAAAACAGGGAATTTGTACTAGGATTAAATGTCAGGAATGATGAAAAACTGAGTTTAAATGTATTTGGCTAAGGTGTTGTAAACTTCCGACGTCAACTGTATACAGTGTTGTAATGATGTGCAAATAGTTAAAGTACAGAAGGGAAAATAAATAAACAAATATGGGTTGTATTTACAATGGTGTTTGTTCTTCACTGGTTGCCCTTTCTTGTGGCAACAGGTCACAAATGTTGATGCTGTGATTGCACACTGCTATTTCACCCAACAGATATGGGAGTGTCTGAAAAGTGGATTTGTTTTCGAATTCTTTGTGGATCTGTGTAATCAGAGGGAAATATGGGTCTCTAAAATGGTCATATATTTGACAGGAGGTTAGGAAGTGCAGCTCAGTTTCCACCTCATTTTGTGGACAGTGTGCACATAGCCTGTCTTCTCTTGAGAGCCAGGTCTGCCATCGGCTGCCTTTCTCAATAGCAAGGCTATGCTGTACATAGTCAAAGCTTTCATTAAGTTTGGGTCAGTCACAGTGGTCAGGTATTCTACCACTGTGTACTCTCTGTTTAAGGCCAAATAGCATTCTAGATTGTTCTGTTTTTCTTTCCAATTTGTCAAGTAATTTTTTTTTTGTTTTCTCATGATTTGGTTGGGTCTAATTGTGTTGCTGTCCTGGGGCTCTGTTTGTGTTTGTGAACAGAACCCCAGGACTAGCTTGCTTAGGGGACTCGTCTCCAGGTTTATTTCTTTGTAGGTGATGGCTTTGTTATTGAAGATTTGGGAATTCGGCCTAATTCTGCTCTGCATGCATTATTTGGTGTTTGACGTTAAACACAGAAGATATTTTTGCAGAATTCTGCATGCAGAGTCTCAATTTCGTGTTTGTCCCATTTTGAGAATTATTGATTGGTGAGTGGACCGCAGACCTCACAACCATAAAGGGCAATGGGTTCTATAACTGTTACAAGTTCTCTCTCTCAAACACACACACACACACACGAAAGTAGAGCCAGATTTGGAACTCTGCATCACGAGGCTTCAAAATGACAAAGTTCCACAGGAGAAATAGTACCTTTTTTTTTTTACTCCGCACACACAAGGCGTACATAAATCTATAAGACAGCCATCTGGTATATGTCCCTAGAATAGGGCACAACAACATCTCTTATAAGGAAAAGGAAAGGCGATACAAAGTCTTCGG
>NW_019944254.1:89254-105246 GCF_002910315.2 Salvelinus sp. IW2-2015 | reverse complement strand
TATTAGGGACCTGTCGCACAGACCTTGCAGGGGTGTGTGTATCTCGCATCCAGTTGTCTCCCCTGTATCTCTCGTGTCATCTTTCATTTTGTGTTGCTCTGCAGTGGAAACATTCAGTAAATGTATATTTAAATGTTTAGTAGTGCTAAAATGAAAGAAAGAGTATCATGGCACTTCCTTATGTAACAGAGGGTTTGGTTGCGAATTGAAACCACACTCATGGATGCCTTGCCTAAAGAACTGAAGATACTTGCAAGTAGTTCCCCAAGCTAATGCTTTGGTTTAGCTCAGTCTTGGTGCATGCAGGAGACCCTAACTGTCACACCAGTTTAACAACCCAGTGTCTTCTAGTTACAGTACATGTTAAGTTTATTCATTGTTACCCCATTAGGGATTGTGGGAATTTTTGAAAATGCTTAATCTTTTGACAACTTTATGTCACGCTGGATATAAAGGATTTTGGAGACAGACGGAAGAATACACAACAGAGTTTTTTTTAATACCACCCAAAACAAACATGAGACAAAAAACAACTGGCTGTACCCAAACAGAAGGAGCGAGGGAAACATCGTTGAACACGCCGCGATACGCAGTAATTACACCATATATAAAGCACACATTCATTAACAGACTGTTCATCAATATACATCCCAATGTAGAAACCAAAGGTTCACACTTATACAAGTACTAATCATTGTTTTAATATTTGTACGATGTGTGCGTGTTGGGAGTGTTGAAGATGTTTCCTTGGTAGTCGCTTTACACGTTTAGACCATTTTGAACTTTACTAATAATTACGTTTTTTATTGTGATTGAACTTTGTCACAATTTAAATTTTGTGTCGACTTTATTTTGAAACATGCTTTGGTCTGACCATATTTAATAAGACTTGATAAAGTGAAGTTATCTATGATCCATAGTCTTTGTGTTTGTCGTGTGAATTTTAATAATCTATACTTCTAAAACTCACCATATTTCACTCCATCTTGTTTAATAATAGAATCCACTCCACTGCGGACTACAGCAGGACTCACAGCTAACCAGCACACACACCCACAACTTTTGGGTGTTATTTTTTTCTAACACTTTCGCATACACCACCCTTCTTTAGTTTTTCTAAAGCACTGTCCATAACACACTTTTAGTTTTTTTCTAACACTTTCCATTACACACACATTCTTTATTTCACAATTACTTTTTCCATACACACCCTTTTTATCTTTCTAACCACTATCCATACACACACTTTTTTTTTATTTGCCAAATACTTTCCATACACACCCTTTCTATGTCTAACACTATCCGATACCACACACTTTCTTTATCAAATTACTCCCATACACACCCTGTTATTATTTTCTAACACTATTCCAATAACACAACTATTGCAAACCCTATCCATACACCACACTTATTCAAACCCTATACCATACAACATTCTCTCTTCTTTTCCTCCTCCTCCCCTTTTTTTATCTTGTCTTTATATATTGTATTTACTTTATCCTGCTTCAACTATTTTCCCTCTTCTCTTCTTTACATCCCATTTTTTTTTCTTACATTTTTGTTATTAAAAAAAATTTTTTTATTACTTCCTTCTTCTCCAAAATCTTTTACCATCTTTTACATAAATTTTTCAAATATTAATCATTTATCAAAAATTCCCAATGCCCTAATTTTAAAATAATAAACTACCATTTACTTTTAACTAGTAAGTACAACTTAACCTCTTTTAATTTATTCTCCTCATCCACAATACTGGATCTAAAACCAAAATCATTATCTTTTAACGTACTCAATTTATCCATTTTCTTATCAATCATCACTATTTTTCACCAAACCCACCTCTTTTTTACATAATAATCTTACACTTTCTTTCATTTTATTCACTATAAACATTTAAATATACATTTACTTAATTTTTCCACTTTTTCATATCAACACAAATAAAGATACACTTATAATAACATTAAACAACTTTATTCTATTATACACACACCCCTATCTACATCTTCTATCTATTCTTACATCTCCATCTATTCTTTTACATTTCCATCTATTCTTTACATTTCCATCTATTCTTTTACATTCATCTATTCTTTACCATTCCATCTTTTGTCCATGATAATCAAAATAAAATAATGATTATTTATTCTTTCACATGTCCTTATTCCCAAATACACCCTATTCCCTCCTATTCTTCCCTATTTCCCGTTTTCAAAATTTATACCACTACATTGATATAGTTAAATTCCATTTTTACTCATTTACCATCTTATCCACATATATTCTTAATTATTATAACATCATTTAACCTAATTTTTTATAACATCATTTAACCTAATTTTTATAACATCATTTTAACCTTAAATATTTATAAATCATTTTAACCTAATTATTTATAACATCATTTTAAACCTAATGATCTCTCTCTTTTCCTCCTCCTCCTAATAATCCTTATTTACCTATTTTATCATCTTATTTTACCTAGTTTATCCATCCTTATGTTACCTTTATTTATCCACCTATATGTTACCTATTTAATCCACCTTATTTACCTATTTATCATCTTAAATACATCTCTTTTCTCATATCTTCTTATTCCAAATTAAACCCTTTCCCTAGTATTACTTATTTTCTACTTTTACAATCCCATATATAATATTTATTTAATATGTTCATTTTTACTCCCAAAGTATTAACCTCCTCATCTATTCATTTTACTTTTCTCTCTCCCCACAATATTACCTTCCACATACTATATGTACCTTTCACACATGACTATATTTTTACCTTCCACACATTTACTATATTTACCTTTCACACATACTATTCATGTACCTTTTCACACATACTATTTATACCTTCACACAGACTATTTATCTGCTCATCCATTTTCTCCCTTTTCTCTCTTTTCATCTTCTTCATTTTTTCTCTCCATTAACATTCATAAATTATATTTTAAATATTATTTCTAAAATTTAAATAAACTTATCATTACACTTCCTTTATTTAACAATTTTTTTGGTAACCACACTCCCATTTATTCCCTCCTAATAACTTTATATTTTCATTATTGATCTCCAATCTAATCTTTTTTATCTCATTCTTTTCGATCATTTATAACCCTAAACTGTTCAACCCATTACACCATTTCTTGCTTTCTTCTAGTTACAATTACATTATTTTATTCATTTTACCCATTCGATATTTTCTAATTTTAAAAATCTTAATCTTTTTACAACTTTATTTCACTCCTATATTAAATATTTTTATGACATACTGTAATAGATACATACAACCATTTTTTTTTAATACACCCAAAACAAACATTATACAAAAACACTTGCTACGGTACTCCAAACATAAATACCTATTAAACATCTGTATTTAAAACTCCATCGTTGATACCATTAATACACAATAATATTAAGATCACACATGCATAACCATTCTCATCAATAGCATTACATCCCAATTAAACCAAATCCACACTTATACAAATTACTAATCATTCTAATATTACATTTCTTGCACTCCATTTTCCACTTTATCTTACACTAACATTTACTTTTACTAATTATTACTTAACTTGATTTTTAACTTCCACAATTTAAATTTTTTCACTTTATTTTAAACATCTTTTCTACCATTTTATAAACTTATAATTAAAAATTTTTTCTATATCCATTATCTTTTTTCTTTAATTAATTTAACTTATACTTTCTTAAAAACTCACCATATTTCACTGCCATCTAATAATTTAAGATCCACTCCACTCACTCACACACGACTTCACACTAATCCACACACACAGCAACTTTATTCTTAACACTTTCCATACAACACCCTTTTATTTTTCTAACACTTCCATACACGCACACTTTTTTATTTTTCTAAACACTTTCCATACACACACACTTTTTATTTTCCAAATAACTTTTTTTTTTTTTTCCCCCCATCCACACCCTTTTTATTTTTTCTAACACTTATCCATTACACACATTTTTTTTGCAAAATTACTGTTCCATACACACCCTTTATTTTTCTAACACTATCCAGTACACACCACTTTTTATTTTTTAAATTACTTTCCATACACACCCTTGTTTATTTTTCTAACACTATCCATACACACACTTTCTTATTTCAACCCTATCCATTACACCACACTTTTTATTTTCACAACCCTATCCATACACATCTCTCTCTTTTTCCATCTAGTCTGTGTGACAGGTCCATCTAGTCTGTGTGACAGGTCCATCTAGTCTGTGTGACAGGTCCATCTAGTCTGTGTGACAGGTCCATCTTGGTGGGGCCAGAGAGCAAAAGTAAAATGAATAGATGAGGCGGTTCACTCCCTTGGGAGTCCCAAATGACACCCTATTCCCTCCTGTTCTCCCTATGGGCCCTTGTCAAAAGTAGAACACTACAGTATATAGGGAAAAGGGTTCCATTTGGGACTCAGACCATCTGAGCCACAGAGATGTCTTTAAGATGATAACATCAGGTAACCTAAGGTGGATAACATCAGGTAACCTAAGATGATAACATCAGGTAACCTAAGGTGGATAACATCAGGTAGCCTAAGATGATAACATCAGGTAACCTAAGATGGATAACATCAGGTAACCTAAGATGATAACATCAGGTAACCTAAGATGATAACATCACGGTACCTAAGATATAATCTATCATGTAACCTTAGAGTTGTGATTATACATCATTGTTTACCTTAAATCGTGTTCTAAAATTCCAGTTTACTTTAAGATGGATAATTCATTCTAGGTTAACTAAATATTATACAGTTCATGTTAACTCTCTATATGTATTGAATACATTCAGGAACCTAATGATATAACATCAGGTATACGCTAAGATGATAACATCAGTAACCTAAGATTGATAACATCATAACCTAAGCATGATAACATCAGAACCTAGATATAAACATCAGGTAACCTAGGTATGATAACATCAGGTAACCTAAGATGATAACATCAGGTAACCTAAAGATGAACATCAGGTTAACTCTAAGATGTATAACATCAGGTAACCTAAGTATGTAAATCAGGTAACCTAAAGGTGGATAACATCAGGTAACCTAAAGATGGTAAAATCAGTAACCTAAGATGATAACATCAGGTAACCTAAGATGATAACATCAGGTAACCTAAGATGATAACATCAGGTAACCTAAGGTGATACATCAGGTAACCTAAGACGTAAAATCAGGTAACCTAAGATGATAACATCAGGTAACCTAAGATTGAACATCAGGTAACCTAAGGAATAACATCAGGTAACCTAAGATGATAACATCAGGTAACCTAAGATGATAACATCAAGTTTAACCTAAGATGATAACATCAGGTAACCTAAGATGATAACATCAGGTAACCTAATGATTGATAACATTCAGTAACCTAAGTATGAATATACATCAGGTTAACCTAAGAGATAACTATCAGGTATACCTAACGACTGATAACAATCAGGTAACCTAAGATGATAACATCAGGTAACCTAAGATGATAACATCAGGTAACCTAAGTGATAAATCAGGTAACCAGAGTGAAATCAGGACCTAAGTATGATTATAACATCCAGTAACCTAAGACGGATAACATCAGGTAACTCTGAAAGACGGCTAAAATCAGGTAACCTGAATAGTATTGATAACATCAGGTAACCTAAAGATGATAACATCATAAACCTAAGGAATAACATCAGGTAACCTAAGATATCATTGAAACCATCATAGGTAACCTTAAGATGATAACATCAGGTAACCTAAGATGATAACATCAGGTAACCTAATGATGAAAACATCAGGTAACCTAAAGATTGATAACATGAGTTAACCTAGATGAGATACATCAGGTAAACCTAAGGATGATAACATCAGGTAACCTAAGATGATAACATTCATGGTAACCTTAAGACTTGATAACATCAGGTTAACCTTAAGAGATAAGATTAACTATGATATCAGGTAACCTAAGACCGATATAAATCAGGTAACCTAAGATGATAACATCAGGTAACCTAAGATGATAACATCAGGTAACCTAAGGTAGATAACATCAGGTAACCTAAGATGATAACATCAGGTAACCTAAGTGTGGATAACATTCAGGTAGCCTAATATATAACATCAGGTAGCCTAATGAATGATAAATCAGTGGTAACCTAAGTATAATATCAGTAACCTTAAGATGATAACATCAGGTAACCTAGATGATATACATCAGGTAACCTAAGATGATAACATCAGGTAACCTAAGAATAACATCAGGTAACCTAAAATGATAACATCAGGTAACCTAAGTGATTATAACATCAGTAACCTAAATGATATAACATCAGGTAACCTAAGATGTATAACATCAGGTAAGTAATCCTATAGACGGCTAACATCAGGTAACCTTAGACTGCTAAAATCAACGGTAACCTAATACGCTAATCAGTAACCGTAATGACGCGCTAAACATTCATGGTAACCTAAGACGGCTAAAATCAGTGTAAACCTAAGATGATAACATCAGGTAACCTAAGATGTATAACATCAAGGTAACCTAAGATGATAACATCAGTAACCTTAAGATGATAACATCAGGTAACCTAAGATGAGTACATTTTTTAGAACAGAAAGTAACAATACTTATAAGGTTTCCCATTGAGGAAGAAATGTGTTATCTAGTTTTAGAAATACATATCATTTGTTTTTGTTTGTGGATAAAAAGCTAACATGAGATGGAGAGTGGAGCTTATTGATATAACAGAAAGGTCTATGAGACCAATACTGGCATCAAATGAGACAATACTGGTATCGAATGAGACAATACGACGAATGAACAATACCGGTATCGAATGAGACAATACCGGTATCGAATAGACGATACGTCGAATGACATACCGGTATCGAATGAGACGATACCGGTATCGAATGAGACAATACCGGTATCGAATGAGACGATACTATCGAATGAGACGAATACCGGTATCGAATGAGTACGATACCGGTATCGAATGAGACAATACCGCGTATCGAAATGAGACGATACCGGTATCGAATGAGACAATACCGGTATCGAATGAGACAAATACCGGTATCGAATGAGACAATACCGGTATCATGAGAAACGATCGATGAGACGATATCCGGTATCGAATGAGACAATACCGTTATCGAATGAGACGATACCGGTATCGAATGAGACAATACTGGTATCGAATGTGACAATACCGTTATCGAATGAGATAATACTGGTATAGAATGAGACGATACCGTATTAGAATGAGACGATACCGGTATAGAATGAGACAGATACCGTATAGAATAGAACGATACCGGTAGAATAGGCTCATCAGGTTTTGAAAGAAATGTTAGCTTCAGAAGCAGCACTTCATTGTGCCCACAGAGGGCTGAAACTGACTGAAAATATCCAGCTAATCAGTTTGCTTTTCCAGAGAAGAATAGACCTGAATCCAACAAACAATTCTTATTGTCCCAAATGGTAGCACTTTCTCCCATAGGGATCTGGTGAAAAGTAGTGCAGTCTATAGGGAATAGGGTGCCATTTGGGATGCACATTGCATACATAGTGAGCGGTGGTGTGAGTGAGTAAGTGCCAGTAGCTATACAGAGGGGGTACCACCACGACACCMCCCCATAGCTGTTCCTCCGGCTAAAAATAGCATCCGGCTCAATGAGATTTACAAAACATGCGGTCATCCAATGTAGGATTCCACTCATCAAACCCCACTGTAGAGGGAGGGAATAGAGATGCCCCTGTCAGGCAGAGAGAGAGAAGGGAGAAAGACAGATAGAGAGACAGACAGAGAGGGAGAGAGAGAGAGAAAGAGAGAGGGGGGGAGAGAAGGGAGAGAGAGAGAGAGAGAGAGAGAGAGAGAGAGAGAAAGAAAGGAGGGAGGGAGGAGTGCAGTGTGAGTGGGCTGACTATCTAGCTGTATGGTCTAGATAGAACTGTCCGGCAGTCGCTGCATTGAATGCTCTGTGCATGTCTGTGGTGGGCCGGGGCAGGACTAGTAAAATGGAGTAATGCTGCGCTAATCCTGCTCTGAATGAGAGCCTCGCTGCAGCAATTCTTTTATGCGCTGGCGATCCCACAGGGGGATAAATACACTGCTGAGCCAGCTCCCCCGCCCCAAACACCAACGCTGCAGATTACCCCTCTCTCTTTTATGTTGGTTAAGGGCATTCCTGCCTTTGGAGGGAGAGGGGGGAAAGGTTGAGAGAGGAAGGGGGAGGGCGCACCCCTGTCGAATGAGTCAATGGTATCAGGGGTCAGATACATAAAAGATGTGTGTGTGTGTGTACTGTATCCCAAAGTACTCTCCCAGCGCTTATATAGACTTGTGTCCTTGTCGCCTGTCGTCTGTTGTGTTTATAAAAGTAAGAACGGTTGTGAGGCACCATTACTTGAAAAGCTCAAGGAGGAGGAGAGGGGGAAGGAGGAGAGGGGGAGGGAGTAGAGAGGAGGAGGGAGGTAGAGAGAAGGAAGGAGGAGGAGAGGGAGTAGAGATGAGGAGGAGGGAGGATGAAGGAGGAGGAGAGGAGGAAGGAGTAGAGATGAGGAGGAGAGGGGGAGGGAGTAGAGATGAGGAGGAGAGTGGGAGGGAGTAGAGATGAGGAGGAGAGGATTACATATATATATATATAAGGTGCTTCCCCATCTCCTTTCTTTTTTTCCTGCCATGTCCTCCCTCCCTCTCTTTCTCCACCCCACGTCCTCCCTGTCTCTCTTTCTCCACCCCACGTCCTCCCTCCCTCTCTTTCTCCACCCCACGTCCTCCCTCCCTCTCTTTCTCCACCCCACGTCCTCCCTGCCTCTCTCCACCCCACTTGGGGAAAAAAAGAGAATGCGGCTACTGAGGAAGGATGTCATTGGCCTGCCAGGCAGCATATGTGGATAGGATGGCAGGAGCCTTGCGAGATGCCACCCTCTCACAGACAAGCAAACACACACACACACACACACACACACACACACACACACACACACACACACACACACACACAGAGAGAGAGAGAGAAGCAGCAGAGAGCTCTGCAACCTTGAGCTGGCACGGTTGAGGAGCAGACAGGGGCGGGTAGCTTAGCAACAGTGACACAGGCTACACCAGGACGTGTGAAATATGCCTAATATGGAGATTTGGTTGGTAAAGAGACAAGAAGAGAGCCCAAAATAAACTATTCTCTACGCACTGACTCGGACAATGAYCAAGCTCAGTGTATCATACATACGTACTGGATGTGGTTCGGTGACACGCACTCATGTGATTAGTAATCTTGCCTGAGATCTGAAGACTTGCATTAGCTTCCCAACATAATGACCAGGCCTTAGCTCAGTGGTCTAACAGTCTTGTGGTGCACAGGAGCCCTGGGTTGAACACCCAGTGGGACATGCAGGCACACAATACACTATGARAGTGACACGTCMTTTTCTAAGAAGTAACCTGCTAGTCTTCAGAGACAAAACTTTAGAAAAGRCTTCTGGCAGAAGTAAATTCATCCACAAACACAAATATTATTTTATATACATCCTTAAATGACTGCGTGTTCAYGAATGTTATGATATAATCGTCAAGCCTAATCAAAAGATTAGGGTACTGACCCTGGTAGAATGACATCACTTTCACAGGGTATCACCAGCACATTRCAGGCCTAACAATGTTGTTGTTCGCAGGAGACAAAAGTTTGAAACCCAGTCAGATACACACCACAATCCACATGATAGTGAAAATATAGACTTGCCTGATAGAGGCAGCACCTGTTATACTAAAAAGACAACACCTGCTACAGTTTTACTAAAGAGGCAGCATCTGTTATACTAAAGAGGCAGCAGCTACTATACTAAAGAGGCAGCACCTGCTATACTAAAGAGGGCAGCAACCTGCCTATACTAACAGAGCAGCTACTGCTTTATAACTAAAGAGGCAGCCTGTATACTAAGGAGGCAGCACCTGCTTATACTAAAGAGGCAGCACAATGTTATAGATATCTAAAGAGGCAGCACCTGTTATAACTAAAGAGGCAGCAACCCGCTATATACTGAGAGGCAGCACCTATGTTATCTAAAGAGGCAGCACTGTTATCTAAAGAGGCAGCACTGTTATACTAAAGAGGCAGCACCTCTATACTAAAGAGGCACACCTGCCTATACTAAAGAGGCAGCACCTGCTATACTAAAGAGGCAGCAACCCGCTATACTAAAGAGGCAGCACCCGCTTATACTAAAGAGGCAGCACCCGCTATACTAAAGAGGCAGCACCTGTTTTACTAAAGAGCAGCATCCCCGCTATACTAAAGAGGCAGCACCTGTTATACTGAAGAGGCAGCATCTGTTATGCTAGATGCAGCACCTGCTATACTAAAGAGGCAGCACCCACTATACTAGAGGCAGCACTGCATACTAGAGGCAGACTGTTATACTAAAGAGGCAGCCCGCCTATACTAGAGGCAGCACTGTTATAACCTAAAGAGGCAGCACTGTTATACTAAAGAGGCAGCACCTGCTATACTAAAGAGGCAGCACCGCTATAGTAACTCTAAAGAGGCAGCACCTGTTATACTAAGAAGGCAGCACCTGTTATACAAAGAGGCAGCACTGTTATACTAAAGAGGCAGCACTGCTTTACTAAAGAGGAAGCACCGCTATACTAAAGAGGAAGTACCTGCTATTTTGAACTAAGCTAGTGAGGCATTTATAAGTTATGTGCTTCAATAATCAATGGGTACATATCATTCATTTGTGTAGCAACTGCAGATTGCCCGTTTAACCCAACTGAAACCATACCTAACCTCAACCCTAACCCTCGTTCCTAATCTAACTCTAACCCTTAATTCATTCACTCCTATGATGATGATTCTTCTTCTAGTTGAATAAACACTTCCTATACTAAAACAAAAGAGCAGCAGACTTCAGAAATATAACCAACTCTTACATATCATGCGAATGTGTTAGAAGGGACAAGCACACCCAAACCTGTGTTGAAGCTCAGACAACAAAATACCAAAGTCACATGGTGGGAAGATATGAACCGTTCTACAGGACGAAGGTATAGCCAATTAGAATCACTCCCTTGGTGGTCTCTTTCATCTCTTAACCAGGGGAGTGGTGTGTGTGTGTGTGTTTGTGACAGGTGGGAGGAGGGCGCTGAGCCCTCGGTCCGTGGCACTGGCCTCCAGCATGCATCAGAACAGAAGGATTAAGACATAATATAGAGGTCCAGCTGTTAAGCTCTGGCCTCAGCACAACGTCACCTCACCCAGACTGAGGGACTGACTGACACACCGTGGCAGCATCAAGCTCTGGCCTCAGCAGAACGCCACCTCACCCAGACTGAGGACTGACTGACACAGCTGTGGCAGCATCCCAAATGGTACCCTATTCACAATAGTGAACTACCTTTGACCCCAGCCCACATCCAGTACATTGCATCCAGCCAGCATCCACTAACTCTACCCTCAGGTGTTCATATTATACATTTTCACATAATATCCAGGTTGGAATTATGGAACAGCTTCCAGGGGCACTTGGCACTGGATAACCAATCAGGTCACCCCTTACAATTAAGAGAGGGGATGCTTGGCACTTCCAATCAAGAGTTGTAGAGTATAAGTGCTGAACTAGGATCAGGACTCCTCTGTCCATTAATCTTCATTGTGTTTTGAGAAAAACAACCCAGTCACCACACCCTAATCTTGGAGACACGTTGACATGACACGGGTCCAGTCCACTTCCAGGGTAGTCTGGTGCTGCCAGGCATTGCATATATTCTAACACTCCGGGTGAAGGTTCTCTAGGTACAGATCTAGGATCGCTTCCCCTATCCCAATCATAACATTAAACTTAGTGGGGGAAATGCAAAAGTGACCCAAGATCAGCATCTAGGGACAGGTTCTTATTACCAATTGTGATCAGCGTGAAAACTGACACAGGCAGTACAGCAGTGGAAGACAATATGATCGTCTCCTTAATTCTATTCCCCAAACCCACGACGCCCCAGAGAGTCAGTGTGGAATCAGAACCCTGGTACACCACAAAGAACCGGCAGCCATTTTAGAGGAAGAGTAACTTGAGTGTAGTGCAGGTGTGGCCGTGCACGCTTCAGCCTCCATCTGAAATGATCACACCAACGTCTGGCCCATTTTCCAGATGTTGTGCGCAGGCAGAGCCTCAGCCTGGAGCCTTTCCTCAGTCAAATAAAAGCCTAAATGTACACGGAGACAGTAGAAACGTGCACGGTGCACCCGTCCATTATAGAGAATATTTCCTAATTTGGAAAATATCACAGGCATTATAGCTGAGATTGAAAAGGACAGCCTTCCCGAACTAATGGAAACTACTTCCTCAAACGACCCAGCATATGCTGAAGGGAAGCTAAAAGCTTAAGCGGCAGCATCAGTTTACCCCTGTTTGAAGTTGATTACTGCATAATTCAGTGGGCATAGCTCTGAGCCCTACCGCCACTCAGGGCTCTATCAGCATGCATCCATCATTAGCCTTAGCCACAGATCCGTTGGGCCTTTGTGAGTCATCKTCTGTGTCCCAAATGGCACCATWWTCCCGAAGTAGTGCACTGTATAGGACATAGCGTTCCATTTGGGATTCACCCATCATCGCAGCCTGCCTAATCTGTCACTGGAGCCTTAAGTCACCATGACGAGGCTTCAAGGTGACACGTTTGAGCGAATAGGCTTTTTAGGGTTTGTGTTAATGGTGGTTAAACGACGGGGGGGATYGTACGCTACTTAGAACGKCCGAAAGCAAACTATGATGAATGAGTGGTCAAAAGTTAGAACACACCCACTCATTCAAGGGCTTTTCTTTATTTTGTACTATTTTCTACATTGTTTATCCTGTTAAGCTTGGAAAAAATACAATTTCAGACAGATGTTTCAAATCCTTAAACCCAGACTTGGACCACACCCTCTCCACTGAACAGCAGGCAGGGGAAGCAAAATAGTGATTGCTTTGCAACGCTTGCAGTTAACCACTGATTCCTTCCAAACCACTCATTGTTGAATTTGCGATTTCTGACTTGTTGAGTAATGTTTATGTCCAATGGCCAATGAGCACGAATACCTTTTATCTATAATTTCTCTTCATATGACAAGGATTGAAAAGGATTGCAGATTGTCGACGTGATCCATGATGACTGCTTGTCTAGCTCGCTAGCTAAGATTCTGAAAGTAACATGATCAGTCCAATCAAAGCTGCGGTAGATATAACGTGATTTSACATTTTATCTGTGGCCAATGACCTTGAGCCTTCTTGGATGGGCACTTCTAATGTAAATCTATGGCAGCACCCAAGGGGACTTGAACTGCTTGGCTCTCTCTTTAACGATTCTGCGGTGACGTAGTGTCCCCACGAGTGACAGAACACTGAGCCAATCACGGCGCCACTAGACAAGATTACCAACGCCTATTCCGCTGGCTGTCCCTCCACCACAGAAAGCACTGTGCTAGGCTGAAACAGCTGCATTTTGGAGCTGCCTTTCTCAACAGAGAGCATGTTTGTACTGCAGTTTATTTCTCTTTCTATTTCACATTGTTTGCAAACTGATGTGACATGAATTAATGCCAAAATAACATGCAAAACAGGCACAACAATATAATAATTTTTAGCTAAACATGTGGGGCTCGAAACAGGTGGGGCTGAAAAACCCCACCTGCCCTGAGTGACGGGTCGCCACTGGTCCTAGTACTCCTAAAGTGGCTTCCTTTTCTGGTGTCCTTGCCTTCACCACAGCCGAGAGGTGACGGGTCTCTATAGGGTTTCACCATAGTGCTGGCACCTGACAGGTCAAGTCATTAGTGTTTGTGAAGGAAAGATGAAAATGAAGACAGGAATCTAGTGTATATTATTGGGACATGGCCAGCCAGATGCTGGAATGGGAGCTAGCCACTGGTCTCTTTAACTTCATGCTAGATGGGGACTGTGTGTATGTGTGTGTGTGTGTGTGTGTGTGTACAGACCAAAGTTAAAATATATTTGTTATCTTTCATATACTTAAGTTGCACTTCATTGAGCTTGCCTGGTGCAACAGAACCAATAGAATAGTACCAAAAGTGCAACCCTTCCCATCTGGCACCCAAAGCAGGTTAAAGGAAGTACCTGCTACTACACATGTTGATATGCACTTCAAAGGATCTTATGACTGTTTTTTATCACCATGTTGTTTTTCTACTTGCATTATGTATTTATATTGATGTGTGTATTTTCTGTAATTCAGGTCCTATCTGTAATAGAGACCATGGTCTCAGTATGACTATAAAATGAAGGTTAAATACAAATAAATAAACTTGGACCTGAGTGAATAGTTGTTGAAGTTGTGTCTGACCTATAATCATCTCAGGCAAATGCAATGATGAATAYATGTCTAGAGGTGGGTTATGCCAGGCAATGCCAATGGTCTGAGCAGTTTYAACTGTGCCCTCTAGTGACGACAGCCATCTGTTACATGGCTGTCCAGAAAGGTGTTCTAGCAGCTTCCACAGAACTCCTGTCTACAGCGGATGGATATATCATTTGCGGATGGATATCCCATTTGGCAGATGGATATCCCATTTGGCGGATGGATATCCCATTTGGCTTCCAGGCGAAAATAACACAGCAAGGAAACAGAAGCAGAACAAACACAGTAATAAAAACCCTAAATACATCTTCTGTTCTCACGATCATTATCTCAGTCATCCTCCCTCCCAGCCTTTGTCCAACAGCGATCCTAGAGTTGTAATAGGTCATTATGTTTTGTCCCTGTTGGGATCTGTTACCACAACACTAGTTCATCAGGTTCACAGACGACAGTACATGGTCTATTACAGATTATAAACTGGGTGGTTCGAGCCCTGAATGCTGATTGGCTGACAGCCGTGGTATATCAGACCGTATACCAAGGGAATAAAAAAACATTTATTTTACTGCTCTAATTACGTTGGTAACCAGTTTAGGGCTGTATCCAGGCACTCTGTGTTGCGTCGTGCTTAAGAACAGCCCTTAGCCGTGTTATATTGGCCATATACCCCCATGCCTTAATGCTTAAACATATCATCCCTCAAATTAGTTCACCAAAGTGTGTCTTTATAGCTGACCGGCAACATAGTTCACTGACTAGAGGTTATATAGTTGATTGGCCCCATACAGACAAGACAATAAAGACGTCATTTTGATTTTATTTGGGGATGTGGCAACATAACTCTCAGGAAGGTGTTATTGTCATACAAATACATACCAGAGAGACCAGGGATGCCCGGGTACAGAGAGACAAGGGATGTCCGGGTACAGAGAAACCAGGGATGCCCGGGTACAGAGAAACCAGGGATGTCTGGGTACAGAGAGACCAGGGATGTCTGGGTACAGAGAGACCAGGGATGTCTGGGTACAGAGAGACCAGGGATGTCTGGGTACACTGCTATGGTGAGTCAGATCCGTTATCGCTATGTACACACAGGAAGTTGGACTGACGGCCTATTACTACACCTGAAACACTACATCTAGTTTGATTCTGACTGGCTGAACAATGTTGAGTTACTATTGTACAAATCTTTGAACAGCCCTCCACATGGGGCTCTACTGTCTACTAGGTGCATAGTGATGTTTAGCACACTATCGTGTTGTTCAGCTGAACATTCCTCCTACTGTACATGTTAACCACACAGGCAACAATTCATGTCAGCATCTATTTTTATACAATTGACCTTGTATACAAATTTGAGTTGGAACGATTCAAATCGATGGGATTACAATTACTTTCTTTTTCTTTTCGTTTGCCGATTCACCCTTCAAAGCTAGGAAACTCGAAGCCCTTGTCCAAAGCTTCAAAAGAAGGTCACATATATTGGACCGCTTAAAACTGTTCTTCTCCCCTTCTCGTTATATTTTTTAACTGAGAGCGGTTCTACGTCACAAAGGAACACCAAACAAACAAAATAACAGTCCGTTAAAGTAAAAAAATTGGTT
>NW_019944254.1:81158-88647 GCF_002910315.2 Salvelinus sp. IW2-2015 | reverse complement strand
GAGAGACAGGATGTCCGGGTACAGAGAGACCAGGGATGTCCGGGTTACAGAGAGACCAGGGATGTCCGGTACAGAGAGACCAGGGATGTCGGGTACAGAGAAACCAGGGATGTCGGGTACAGAGAGAACCAGGGATGTCCGGGTACAGAGAGACCAGGGATGTCCTGGGTAAGAGAGACCAGGATGTCTGGGTACAGAGAGACCAGGGATGTCTGGGTACAGAGAGACCAGGGATGTCTGGGTACAGAGAGACCAAGGGATGTCTGGGTACAGAGAGACCAGGGATGTCTGGGTACACGAGAGACCAGGGATGTCGGGGTACAGAGAGAGAACCAGGGATGTCTGGGTACAGAGAGACCAGGGATTGTCTGGGTACAGAGAGACCGAGGGATGTCTGGGTACAGAGAGACCAGGGATAGGTTTCCCAAATAGCACCATATTCTCTATATGGTACACTACATGTATTTTAGGGCTCTGGTCAAAAGTAGGGCACTATATTGGGAATAGGGTGCCATTAGGGATGCAAAAAAAGGTATTTGACAATGAACTCAAGTCATCGAGGGGTGACCCGCAAAACGACATGGAACAGAATCATATCAGCGGTATCGTCTGTAATAAATCAACACTGAAAAGTAAGGAAAACAAAACCATGGAGCAAGCAAAAATGTGCCACAGAAAAACAAAAAACAGAAAGTGATTTTCATTATAATACACACAATGAAAAGACAAGGAAGAGGAGACATGTGGATCCTTCTGGTTTGGTGCCTTGTGAAGAGAGAGAGGGAGAGAGAGAAGAAAGAAAGAGGATAGATGGAGAGATTTAATTGAACTTTTTTCTTCAAAAGTCTCAGTGTAAAATGTTCCCTGTAGTTGGGGAGCCGGGTGAAATCGGGGCAATGTGAAATGCAAGGAGCGGTGTCCGTTAGCAAAATTAAAAATGGCCACCAGATGTCAATGCCTACTCCAAGGCCCAGTTCACGACATCATGACGCCGGCTAAGGCCGAACACTGACCTCAACTTCCCTTCAGTCCTGGCCGGTGTCACCCCCCCTTTAAAAATACATGGATCTTTAAACAGGTACAAATAAATAGAAATTAAAAACTATTTCAGTTGTTTTTGAGGAGCCTCTTTCAGGAATGCTTGCTTTTGAGACGTGTGTGTGACGATGGTGGCCCGTCGGAGGACAGTGGAGCAGGGTCAACTCAGTAGAGAGAGAGAGAGAGAGAGAGAGGGTTGAGGCAGAGCTACTGGGTGCTCTTGTAGTTCATTCACTTCCAGACTGTTTCTCCTCCTTAGCCTGGACAAACCCCCCATGAGTCTTGTCTCTCTCTCTCCATCTGTCTCTCTCTCTCTCCATATGTCTCTCTCGCTGTCAGTCTGTCGGCTGCTACTTGAACAGGAAGTTGATGAAGACCTGAAGGAGGATGAGGAGGATGATGATGGCGTAGTCGCGCTGCTGCAGGAATCCGCCCTCTGCTGCCGTCTGGCCCGCTGCCGTTCGGGAGCGCAGTACACCGATGCTCCTGGAGATGTAGGCGCGCATGCAGACACACACACACACACACACACACACACACACAGACACACAGAGTCAGTGAGGGCTCAGTCACAGGAATTATATGCACAACCACAAACTCACAATGCATAAGTTGGGAACAATTGAATCCTCACTCACTCAAAGACCACACGCACACACACACACGCACACGCACACGCACACACACTCAATGTCTCATGTTTGAACGACCCTCACTTGTAAATGTTCTCCTGTGTCTTCTTTATAGAATCAATGGCACTTTGAAGTTCACTAAGGTCTGGGCCCTTTTTCCTTAACCGGCTACTGTGCTTGCTGTTGTGTCCTGAAACACACAAACAGCAACAATCAGCTGTAACAGAGAGTCAATAACAAATGTTCAAGTAAATGTCCAGTGAAAATTTCACTTTGAAAAAGTATATTTTATGTTAACTTATACCCAAATAATGTTGTTGACTCGTCCTATAGTCGTATTTGAGGCCAAATAATACATTGGAGGAAAAAAACATTTTGAAAACCTCAAACTTGCATCTCAAACAGACTTGCTATTGCTTGCCATTTCCTCAGAGTATGATGTCATACTCCTGAGGGGGATGAGCTGGCCAATCAGCAGTCTACTCTCTCTATTGACTATTTTTATGACTGGTATACGCCCACACCATTCTGTTGTTGGGTAACGCCCACACCATTCTGTTGTTGGGGTGTATGAGTGTGTAAATGTGTATATGTGGGGGGGGGTGTCCCAGGGATGTCTGGGTAAACAGAGCGACCAAGGGAATGTCTGGGTAGCAGAGAGAACCACTCAGTGGACATCGTCCTGCGGTACAGAGAGACCCAAGGGAATGTCTGGGTTACAGAGAAACAGGGATGTCCTGGGTACAGAGAGACCAGGGAAGTCTGGGTAAGAGAGCTCCACGCGGATCCGACATACAGACTTCTACCCATATAAACTCAGCACGATATTCTCTATCAATAGCGAAGCACTAACCAAATGTAATTATCAATTAGGGCCCCCTACGAACCACCAGTAACAGCAGGCACATTATATAGGGAATACCGGCGTGCATCTAGGGAGACTAGCTCAAAATAAACGGATAATTTGACCCACAATGCAACCCCTCCAGCTCCATAGAGGGGTGACCCCGCAAAACGACATGGAACGAATCATATCAAGCGGTATCCGTCATGTAACTATTAATAATCTCACTCAACACTGATAAGCATACGCGAAACCCAACAACAACCACTGGAGAACACAGTCATAATCAGTGCCAATAGAAACACACCAAAAACGAAGTGATTTTCCACTTATCAAGCCCTCACAATAAAACCCATGAAAGGAAGAGGAGACATGTGGATCCTCTGGTTTTGGTGCCTCTGTGAAGAGAGAGAGGGAGAGAGAGAAGAAAGAGGATAGATGGAGAGATGGATTCGGAGAGAATACCTCCTCTCTCAAGTGCAGGAATCCAGTTTGTCATGAATATTCCACCTAATCACCGCGCCCACAGAGTCAACCCACGGACACACTGCATGGAGTAAGGGGCAAGCCAGCGACTGTTCTCTTAACCGCGCTCTGCATATATCGGACCACGAACTCACTAACCAAAAACTACACGCTATCGCTACACACACCCACCCACACCACACCATACACATATACATCCCGTGTACAACTCTATCCCGACCTCGGTACCCACCACTCACCACACATCACACTAACCTCATACACCCCCCACACTCATATTGAGTCACCCTCAAAACACCCCTTTCCAAATTCAATCAAAACCCCCCCACACCCCTCGATTCACCTGCACTACACAACACCTCCCATCCGCCAAACCCCCCCATCATACACACTCCCAATCCCACACCCCCCACACCACTGAATCCCACAGTTAGCGCCCTCATACACCCCCACACATATACACCATCACACCCCACAAACCCCTCCACAACCATCCTTCACCCCCCACTCGCCCTCCACTCCCCACCCCCCTCTCAGCCCTCACCTCAACTCAAATCCCACTTCTCCCCCCAATTACCGCACCAACCCCACACCACATACACCCAGCCCTCAAACCACCATATCACCCCCCACCACTCATACTAAGAAAACGGCCCTGTGTTATTTCTCTTGTGAACCAACATTCCTACAAATGTTGGTTCTGACTGCGTGACGCACAAGTGAAACGAGGCAGCTGAACGAACTGTACCAACCCCACTCAATAGAGTGACAAGGCAAGCCCACAAGACCACCCAACACATACACACTCATACACCCCTCACAACCGAGAGTGTAACACTCGCGCAGTACTTTGATAACAGCCCCAGACCTCGGCTTGTTCCCCACCACAGCAATGGTATTGTCTGTGTGACGACCGTACTCTCAAAGAACACGAAACAACCTGGCTCTGACGTGAGTCACGCCCTTCACACCGTTGCTATTCCCCAGGAGTGGACTGACGGCCTATAACTAACACCTGAAACACTACATATAGTTGAATTTCTGACTGGTGACAATGTTGGTTACTACTGTACAACAGTCTGAACGCTCCCCACTGGGGACTTATGTCTACTAGTGTCATAGTGATGTTTACATAACTCTAATATCGTGTGTCAGCTGAACATTCCTACCTACCTGTCAGTTCGAGCTGTTATAACCCACACACCACGACAAACCAATTACACATGTCAACCGATATATAGTCACTCTCTATACACTTTCCCGACATTGTATACCAAACTAGTCATTAGATTGGAACAGATTCCAAATCGAACTCATACTTATGACATTAAATTACCTCCCACACATACATTCTTTCCCTTTTTTGTGCCCCACACACACATACACAATTAAACACTCATGATTACACCCATCTCAAGCCCCTCAGGCAAACCCACATTAGACACATTTACAACAACTCATTCGAGCACCCTTCGCTCAAACAGACATGATACTAGAACATGAATGAGGGCGTATCGACTCACATAATATTGGACGCTTAAACTGTCTCTAACCTCAACAGACCTTGGTGTAATTAATGGTGTCTTAAGAATCTACCCAGAGGTTCTAACTCTACAACAGAAAAAATGAGGAGACGAGTGACCACTACCAACGTAATAAATAAAATCGTAGCTCTTTTAAAAATAAGACAGAGATTGAAAACTCTTGCTGATTGGTCCTTCACACCAAGTTCTCCAGCTCTAGGTCAGTATACATCATAACTCTCTGTGTAGCCGCAATATGGGCTAACAGGTTGGGCAATAGCAAGTCTTTGTTTGAGAATGCGCCAGAGGGGGTTGAGGTTATGTCAATCAGAGAAGTGTGATTTGTTGTAATGCCTAATGGCAGCCGGCTCCTCAACCTCCGTATTTAAGCAATTGAGCACATAATAGGACCGACCTGATGTCCAATGCCTAACTCCCAGACAAGAGTAGGAACGAGTCACAACATTCATTCAGTTGGGCTAGTGCACACGTTAAACTAATATAGAAAGTCCGAGGTCTTACTGGCCAGCACAAGCTGAAATTCTCACTCTTCCCATCTGGTACCGTCGGAGCCGTTGTATCCATCTGACCCCTCTCTGTTTATATAATCTCATGGGATCCAGTCGTATGATAAACTAAAATTAGCTGTAATATGTTGCCACCTTAATTTCAGTTGTTTGATCGGTAGTCGTCGTGTTCGGATACTAGCTTGCCATTCATACAGGCAACCGCATGCATGGTGTATATGAAGCATAGGCTGGGCCTCGTAGAGAAGGAGCGAGATAGAGGAGGGAGGCGGCTGCAACTTAATAGAGTGGCAACTTGCTGAGGAGAAGGGATGCGCCAGAGCTGTAGGAGGGTTTCTAGGACAAAAGAGCTAGACATAGGGATGATCATATTGAGACAAGGTTGAGGGTGTTCGTCGTTTCAAATAATTTCCAAGACCTGTTTCTCCTCTTAGTCTGGACCAACCCCCCAATGCGTCTTGTCTCTCTCTCTCCATCTGTATCTCTCTCCTCTCTCCATATGTACTATGAGATCTCAGCTGTCAATGTCGGAAAGAGTCGTCGTCGGTGGCACGGTGTAGAAGCTGTGAGGATAGGACTGAAGAGTGGGAAGGTTGAGTGGTGGAGGGCCTGATGTGAGGGCGATAAGTGCCTCGCTTGCTTTCTTCGAGAGGATTGACGCGCCCTCCTGAGGTGCTGACTCTACAATTGTTCCCTGTCTGGCCTGCTGCACTTATGCATTGTGAGAGTTTTGTGGTTGTGCGACGATATAGCAGTAACAACGACTGCTTCCTCGCTGGATGAATGTGGGCGCGACCATGCACGTACACGAACGCACGTTCACCACAACACCACCACCCCACAACCACACCACACAACACCATCACAATCACAAACACACACACCCACACACACACACAGACCAGCAGAGTACAGTGAAGGGCTCAGTCACGAAATTAATATGCACACCCACACAACTCAACAATGCAAAGTTGGGACAGCAATTGAATCGCTCAACTCACTCAACAGACCCACAACGCACACACACACGCACACGCACATTCCACCACCTCATGTCTCATGTTTGAACGACCCTCACTTGTAAATGTTCTCCTTGTCTTCTTTATCAGAATCAATGGCAACTTTTGAAGTTCACTAGGTCTGGGCCTTTTTCCTTAACGGCTACTGTGGCTTGCTGGTTGTGTCCTGAAACACACAAACAGCAACAATCAGCTGTAAGAGAGTCAATAACAAATGTTCAAGTAATGTCCAGTGAAAATTTATCTTTTGAAAAATATATTTTATGTTAACTTATACCCAATAATGTTGTTGAACTCGTCCTATAGTCGTATTTGAGGCCAAATAATACATTGGAGGAAAAACATTTTGAAAAACCTCAAACTTGCATCTCAACAACAGACTTGCTATTGCTGCCATTTCCTCAGAGTATGATGTCATACTCCTGTAGGGGGATGAGCTGGGCCAATCAGCAGTCTACTCTCTCATATTGACTATTTTTATGAACTGTATTGCACCCCACCATTCTGTTGTTGGGTAACGCCCACACCATTCTGTTTGTTGGGTACGCCCACACCATTCTGTTTGTTGGGTGTATGAGTGTGTAAATGTGTATATGTGGGGGGGTGTATATGAGTGTTATATGTGTATGTGTGTATGTGTGAGGGGTGTATGTGTGGGGGGTGTATGAGTGTATATGTTGTGAGGGGGGGTGTATGAGGGTGTATGTGTGGTGGGGGTGTATGGATGTATATTATGTGGGGGGTGTATGAGTGTATATGTGTGGGGGGTTGTATGAGTGTTATATTATGTGAGGGGGTGTATGAGTGTGTAGTGTGGGGGGTGTATGAGTGTGTATGTGTGGGGGGTGTATGAGTGTATATGTGTGAGGGGTGTATGTGTGGGGGTGTTGAGTGTGTATGTGTGGGGGGGTATGAGTGTATATGTGTGGGGGTGTATGAGTTGGGGGTGTATTGTGTGGGGGTGTATGAGTGTGTATGTGTGGGGGGGTGTATGAGTGTATATGTGGGGGGGTGTATGAGTGGGGGGTGTTTGAGTGTATATGTGGGGGGGTGTATGAGTGTGTTGATGTGTGGGGGGGTGTATGATGTATATGTGTATGTGTGTGTGGGGGGTTGTATGGGAGGGTGGGGTTGTATATGTGTGGGGGGTGTATGAGTGTTGTGTGTGGGGGGTGTATGAGTGTTATGTGTGTGTGTGAGGGGTGTATGAGTGGTGGTGGGGGTGTATGAGTGTGTATGTGTGTGTTGGGGGGTGTATTGGTGTGTGGGGGGGTGTATGAGTGTGTAATGTGTGGTGGGGGTGTATGAGTGTGTGGGGGGTGTATGTGAGTGGTGTTGTGTGGGGGGTGTTGTATGAGTGTTGTGGGGGTGTATGAGTGTGTATGTTGTGTGTGTTGTGGGGGGTGTATGAGTGTGTATA